>NW_025109428.1:558400-560663 GCF_011392965.1 Frieseomelitta varia
CAGTCACTCTTTTATTTTCAAATTCTACCATTACTCGTAAAACGATCGGTATTTTAAGCACTATTTGTTGATCTTTACATCCTAGAATTTTTCCTAGAATCCATCCAGAGAATCGGGATACGCTCGTTCCGTTTCCGCGCGATCACGATCGCGAAAATAAGTCCTGCTGTCGCAAATAACGAAGCTGTATTTTCCCCGGAATCGCCACGGCCCCCGCGAATAAACCAACGTGCATTATGGCTCCCCGGTCGATGCTTCGTATCGGAGCCATTATCTCGTTTTATTCGAAGCAACAGCCCCTCGTTTCACCCCCTTGCCGGTACCGTTTATCGGCAGGCTTTTGTGATGTTGCAGCGGAACTAGTTTATCGCAAAATGCCTACGCAAAATATTGGTCAGCGGTTTGCGAATTTGAATTTGAACGCGAGCTTGTTCCTCGAAGACAATGGGCTACGTACAGTACTATCTATCCATCAGAATAACGGCCGTGATTCGGAAATTAAACGAACGAGCAGTGATAACGTTTTGACGCATTCGGGCTTCGATTGATTTCCAAATTTCATGCTTTGGAGAAATAAATTTTTCTTTGTTCTACGTTCTCGGTATAATTCTCGATATTTAGTTATATAAGTATATGAGCATATAAGTTATATAAGTTTATAAATATATAATTTATATATGAGTATATAAGTTATATAAGTATATAAATATATAATATATAACTTATAAGTATATAAATTATATAAAGTATATAACTTATAAGTATATAAAGTTATATAAGTATAAAATATAAATATATATGTTATATATAAGTTATAAGTATATAAATATATGTTATACATAAGTCATAAGTCATAAATATACTTATAAAATATAAGTTATATAAGTATATAAATGTACTTATAAAATATAAGTTATATAAGTATATAAATATACTTATAAAATATAAGTTATATAAGTATATAAATATACTTATAAAATATAAGTTACATAAGTATATAAATATATGTTATATATAAGTTATGTAAATATATAAATTATATAAGTATAAATTCATATTCTTATGATTTTATCATGAACGTGTCGTTATAAGTAGAAGGAAGATTTTTACTTTTCAAAATATGGGAAACCATAGTTTCCATCCGTCCTGAATGAGGATGATATTCTGCTTTATGGAATGGAAATGTTTCATTTCAGATTATAGATTCTCGTATTTTCGCGTATTATATTGGCAGGGCTGTAAATTATGATGCAAACGAGATTTATATATCTATAAGCTTCGTTTTATTTTTAATGGTGAATATAAACTTGGAAAGCAAGAAATTACAATGTGTATACATATAATATAATTTTGATGGAATATTTAGGTATTTCAGGGATTTTGTGTTAATGATTTCGCGAAGATATATATTGATTAACATGTAACATACGAGATTTAATTTTTTACGAAGCTTGGTTTTATTTTTAAGGATGAATATAAATTTCGAATGTATATTGTAGAAAGTGTGTAATGTAATTTTCAAGAAATATTTATCCCAGGAATCACTGGCGATTTGTTAAAAGCATATTGATTAGTTTGAAATAATTAATGTTTCACGTAATTTCCGTTTATCCTCTAAGAATTCCTTTGGGAATTTTCTTAAAAAGTTTCTCAGTAAACTTATATCTTACTGTCTGCTATTTATTTATTCTTACTTCAAGTAATTTATTCACGTCTTATAATTTTTTGTTCTTTTTTTTTATAACTAATTTTAAATTCTGTACATGTTTATATCCGTGTTTAATTTGGAATTATTTATTATTAATGTTAGTGTATGATATTTGTTTTGAAACTTTATTCCTTTAGAAGTGATTAACGAGATAATACATAAAAATTCGTCGAATCAATGTCAGCTCATATTTCTTTTTCCGATTTTCCTTTTTCTTTTGTTGAATATCGTGCAAAACGTTTTATGTACAAAATGTAGTTTCTTCTTTCAAATATACATGAAATTTACAAATGTTCACTTCAATTAAATTTACATGCAATAAAGACACTTTCTGATACAACAGTATAAGAATAATAATAATAATCAAAGAAATAAGTACAATAATAATAGTAATAATCATGTACAGTAACAATAATCAAAGAAATAAGTACAACAATAATAATAATAATAATAATAATAATCAAGTACAGTAACAATAATCAAAGAAATAAGTACAATAATAATAGTAATAATCATGTATAGTAACAATAATCAAAGAAATAAGTACAATAATAA
>NW_025109428.1:560943-563234 GCF_011392965.1 Frieseomelitta varia
AATAATAATAATAATAATAATAATAATAATAATAATAATAATAATAATAATAATAATAATAATAATAATAATAATAATAATCAAATACAGTAAGAATAATCAAAGAAATAAGTACAATAATAATAGTAATAATCATGTATAGTAACAATAATCAAAGAAATAAGTACAATAATAATAATAATAATAATAATAATAATAATAATAATAATAATAATCAAGTAACAATAATCAAAGAAATAAGTACAATAATAATGATAATAAATGAGTACAATAATAATAATAATAAATAAGTACAACAACAACAACAACAAAGTACAGTAGCAATAATCAAAGAAATAAGTACAATAATAATAATAATAATAATAATCAAGTACAGTGGCAATAATCAAAGAAATAAGTACAACAATAATAATAATAATAATCAAGTACAGTGGCAATAATAATAATAATGAAAGAAACAAGTAAAAATTATAAAAATAAAACGTGGATGTACAAGACTGTAATAAAATTATAAAGATGAAAGAATTATATGCATACGTGTAATAAGCTATTTCGTATATGTGTATATAAAATATATATACAAGAGTCTTATAATTTCGTTCGTTAGTGTGCGCTAAAATCAGAAAGAATCATCGATAATACAGCTGTCAGACTTTTTCGCTGCTTAATTGTGAAATTCGTTTTCATAAGGCCGGCGAACGGGATTTTAAAAGCTCCTTCCAAGTAATTGAATTGCACGTTACGCCCGGCGAGGAGACGGCGATCTGTTTTCACGAAGACCGGTAACGTTTTAACATCCGTCCGCGGCAAATTAATATCCCGTAAGCCCGTAAGCTCGCACGCGAGCCCGCCCGTTACAACATAGTTTCGAGCAATCGTTAAAAGCTTATTACACGATAATCCCCTTTGTCGTTTTAATTTTCTCGTTAAGTAAAGCGCAATCGCCCCGCCACCGTCGTTGCAACGGCAACCCGTAAAGAACGCGACTTTCGTTCCCGAGTTAGCCGGCACGCTCTGTTTGGATCGAGCCGCTCGATGAAAAAGTCATTTAAAAGTGGCTAATTTTCTGTAAAAGCTCCCATCGGGTTTCAACTTTCTTTCCACCTCCATCTACCGCAGATTTTACGACCGTAATCCTATAGACGATGGCCATCCTGCCGGGGATGAGGTCCAGCGAACCTGTAATTATTCAGTTTGGAAAGTGAAGTTTCTCTTCCAAGAGATGTTGAGCAAATTTTAATTGTGGTACTTTTTTTCTTTTTTTTTTTTCTTTTGTCGACGGCAATTCCGTTGGATTACTCAACGAGTTTGCGCCATTTATTGAGCAAATTCGGTAAATTAATATTCGAAATATTTGAGATCTTCCGAGCGTGGAAAAAGATTATATATATATATATATATATATATCGTTCATTCTGTTGTTCTACATAAAAATCGTTTCACGGTTTGACATTTCAATTCAAAGTTGACATACTGTCGAATTTTTCGGAATATTTATTTTGTTCATATCTGATGAAAGATGGAAGGTCGTAGTTCTTTTAATTAACATTGGCAGGACACCAAGTGTAAAGTCATATTAATTTTTCACTCATTGAAAAACTTGAGCGTTATTGGCTAATTTCATGAAAGGAAGCAAAGGTAGAAAAACTTATTCATCAAAGTGAAAATACTTCTCTCTGCGAAAGCAAAACACATGCTACATGTTCTTTTCAGAAAAATTTAGCATCTCAGAAATATACTTTTACTTACAGTCGAAACTTCCCTTGTCAAAATTAGTTTCTCACAATTATGTTATAATCATTAGATTGCCAATTCTCACGTGTTTTTAAATTCTTGTAATTTTAAATTCTTCTGCTCGTCTGTATAAATACATTCGGATATTCTCGCATTCTGATAAATATAGAATAAAATAAAGCAGATAAAATAATACCGAATCGGTATTACGGATACCGGTAAAATACCGGTATTTTTTACTATTTTTTTTTTATTTTTCGATTACTATTCGACACCGGTTTGATGAAACCGAAATATTGCGAATACCGGCATAACGATGTTAAATCGGTAGATGTGTTTCGGTATAATACCGGTAAATGAAATATTAATATATTAGAAAAGGAAAAGGAGACAATGATTAAATGTTTTTCATAAAGCTGCCGATAGTAAATTTGACGACGCTTATACACGTACAATTTGTTTATTTTTATTAGCTTTTTATTTTATTTTATTTATATTAGCGGATAGCAGATGTCGGAGAAAGTCGTTTTCTCAGACATGCAGTTAGGAGAATTTAC
>NW_025109428.1:563991-583291 GCF_011392965.1 Frieseomelitta varia
ACGACTCGGCCAATTAGGGATGTCCGAGATGGGAACCGAGTTTTCCTAACAGCAGGAATTTTAGCAGTTCCATCAACACAAAGTAAGCGTCGAACGCCTTTTTTTCGTCTTTAAAATATATTTTATCGCCGCATCGTTACAATTTACGTGACGATTCTATAAATAATATATTAATTATTCGAGCAAATCAAGAATAAAATGTTTACTTTTCTCTCGTATACACGTTTTTAATCATTACCATATTTATACGTTGTTATCCTGTTATTATTAATAATTATTTCTAATACTAATTCATCGTTGTATCTCCCACGCTACATTTCGACATAATTCAGCTTATTGTTTGATATTAAGAAAAGTATGTGCAATAAATAAATAAAATTTATGCTACTATAAACTATAATGAATGTTTCATTATATTATTAAAAAAATTAATCCAAATTTACTATTACAAACAATCGAAATCCACAACAATATTTTGAATAGCATGATGTCCGAATATTAATAACAGTCACTGTACATAGAAAATGGGTTTTCGTCAGTAAAGCGGTACCGTACCGGTATATAACCGGTATTAAAACCGATTTCCCAAATACCGGTATAATACCTGAACCTCACAATATTCCGGTTTCAGTTTACCGGTATAATACCTAAACCTCAAACCTATTTCGGCTTTCAGTCTCTGAAATAAAGTAACAACTGACAGGAACAAAATGAAATCACAAAGCCAGCAATCCCAGAATATTATCTGCCAATTCTCATTTCGAGAGCCATCTTTTGTCACGTGGTACAGTGGTCGCGTAACCGGTAAAAATTTCAGCAACTAGAGGGCCATAGAAGAAATTCTGGCAAACAGGGGAGGGGAAATGCTGGGGGTTAGGTTTTTGTCGCGGCACTATTTGTTCGTAAGCACGGGCAGAAAAGGGCAACGAGGCTGAGAACCGTTGGGAAAAAATCGTAGAAAAAAAAGAAAAAGAAAGAAAGGAAGAAGCGTTCCAACGCAAACGTGGCCAAGGGATCGGCTTGAATTCAATGGGGTACTGGCATCTGTTCTCTCTCTCTTTCTCTCTCACTCTCTCTCTCTCTGCCGCTGTTTCATACGATTCGCAACACGAGGACACCGCGCCGTGTTCCACATTTCCCCGAGCATAAAGCTGCATCTGGCTGCGCGATGTGCCGTAATTAAAAAATATTAGGCGGAAAAATGAGACTCTGGAATTCGTGTTTAACACGAATCGCCGTGCTTTTTCGACGAAAATTTAACGCGGCTGAAGGTAGCCTTAATTGCGTTAATGAATTCGAGGCTCGGCTTCAAGTCGAATGTTTTCGTATGTACATACAATACTACGTGTAACTGCGAAACGTCGAAATTTCAGAGTACCTTTCTTCTTTTCTTTTTTTTTCTTCTGTAGATTGAACGAGTGCCGAGTAAATGGAACATTATTTTTTTTTTTTTAGTATATTTGTTTATTGTCGCGTCGGGTTGTCAGCGACTGCTTGAAGATTTTCTAGAATTTTTTGAATAACATGAAGTCAGACGAAATAATTGTAATTGGATGTATTTGGATTGATATGATATGATTTGATTCTGTGTACAGCGACTTTTTCGAAGAATTTAGATCAGCACCATCTATGTTCGTTAAATCGTTCCGCCGTGATACGTATTTCCGATACAACAATAGAATATTTAAAAATTGTTAGCAATTTAATTATCACTATGGAAATGTTTACTTGTATATATATTGTAACCATAGTAGAAATTCATTTATTCGTTATTTATCATTCATCATTAGTCATTATATATTTGTTACAATTATAATTATATAATATTTATATAAATTAAATATGGAGTATTTATTATTTATATTTGCAGTACTATGATTGAGAATAATTATCATCATAGACACTACAACACTACATGATAATTCGTTTCTGTTAAGAATATAGAAGATAATTCGTCTCTGTAAAGAATATAGAATATAGAAGGTGAATGATGGAATGATAAGTTTCAATTATGCTTTTCTGTTTCATTTAATATTATTGATAATAATACGTGAAAACGTGCTTTGTTAAATAAATACGTGAAAGAATTCATATACGCACATTATATCTGCGTATTGTGTAAAACTGTTTCGCAATTTCACTGACAAATAAAAAAATCAGTATAGTATGAATAATTATTCAAATCGGTGTAGTATAAAAAATCAGTACAGTATGAATAATTATTTTATGCGATATGACAAGTATTAAAAATGGTTCTACTGAATATTGAGATTTATCGATGTTAAATATTTTGCAACTCGTATAAAATATTGCTGGTGTTTCTCAATAAATCCAGAATATGTATCGTTCCACTTATTAACGACACACTGCGCTCACGAATAACGCTACTGTTTTTTACAATATTTGTTTAAATAAGTTATGTTCGTCAGTATTCCATCTTATTTTATTAGTTTGAAACATTCATTCGTAGCTTCGTCTAATGAATTAAAGTTAACGATTACGATCGCAGATGTGTTTACATAAATTTATTTTAATATACTTTTAAGTATATACAAATAACAGAAATTAATTACAAATGTATATACATATATAATAAATAATTTGCATTTGACATCAATGCTTGGTTCGACATCGTTGTCGTTCGAATGTCGTCATCAATGATGTTATGCTAATAGCTAATAATTCATCAAAAGTTTGTATAACGAAAAAAAAAGTCTTTGTGCGGTCAAATTGATTAGTATGTATTATCTGTTTTATCAGACGCTTTACGTTCACTTCTTCTAAAATCTTTAGATCTGTGTTGATTTTGATTTACAAGATTAACACAGTGTAAGTAATATTTAATATTTGCCAAAGAAAGATTATCAATTCAAATCTTCAACAATATATCTCTCGATTGGAGTTGTAGTCTTTTGATACTTTATGACATTTTACTGTATTTCATTTCGACCAGTATATTTTACCAAAGAATATATCCTGTCGATGCAATTTAAATAAATTTGTACGTGTACTTGTCAAACTTTAAATATTAATATAATATTATTATTCTATTTGAATTATAATAATTATAATATTATTGTAATATTATTATAATATTATTATTATATTATATATTATATATTATTATTATACTTGAATATTTTAGGAATCATAATTAATTTGAAATTAGAGTTAAAAGTAGATCAATTCTTACATTTTATTACAAAACTTATTCCGACTGTATAATTATAATTTCTTTCCGATAACAATTTTATAGTTTCGATTTGTTTATTTTCATTTTTCCAGAATTTGTTTCAATTTTCAATAAGTGGGCACACTGTTTCACATTTCTATATATTTCAAATTTGTAATGGACGATTCATCGGATCGCCTCCTTCATCCATTCAGTTTCCCCTCGCTTTTAATCAAAACGCATTGCTCATTTCGTCGCACGGCCACCATGGAACACCATTCCCTTTCATCCAGAACCGTTATTTATCAGTATTACTTGTTGCTCCACACGTATTTCGTTTTTAATCTCGAAAAAATCCACAAGCCACTTGGAGCACCACCAAAGTACCACTTAGCCTGATGAAAAAATACTCCGTCTTCCTTTTTTTTTTTTTTTTTACTCTCCCCCTAATTTTCCCGCTTCTTCCGTTCTCTTTTCTCCTTCTCTTTTCCATTTTTTCCACTCCTACCATTTTATTTCCAAACCATGAAGCCACTCGAACCGGATTGGTCCGCGTTCGACTTAAACGTCTCTCGAAATACCAAGCTACGCTCCTTCTTCGATAAATTACCCAGGATCGAAGTACTAATTTGACGATCCCCTTTTGTTCAGCTTTGTTGCAACGTCGCCGATACCTCTTGCACCTTTTCCTCTTCTCGTTTCACCCTTGTCGCGCCTCCTCTTGTCGTTTTGTTTTTCCTTAGGACGTATCCTCGCTTGCCAGGTCCACCTTGGTTGCCAGCCAGCTAAGTAATTATCGAGCTCGGTAGATCACTTAGGTGATTAAAGAAGAAAATGGACGAGCTTTCGTTTTCCTTCCTGGCCGTAATTGAAAGGGAAACCGGGCGTACGCATTTAAGGAAAAACCCGCGGCGACAATGAGATTCCTCTTGGCCGCCCGGACCAAGGTAAACGCTGAAAATTGGAAAACGGCCGGCCAACGTTGATCATTTCGTTCGTATTTCGCGTCTCCGTTTCATTGTAACGCGCCGTAACGAAGATAAAGGCATTTAATGAAGTATAGATTGGGTTGTTCGTAGAGATCGCTATGTCTCCGATGGCTGCGGTCCACCCTGGCAACTCGCCTCAAATTGTTTTCTCGCCAATTACTTTCTCGCCAAGTCGTTCTCTACCCGAAAGAGAAATTATTTTTCTAAAATACGTTTGTTGGAGGTTCGAAGTCGCGTGAAAATCGAAATTTTCAATTTTTTTTTTTTTTGTTTCTTCTTGGCAACCCTTTGGTATTTTTAACAGCTCGCGCTTGGCAACCGGTTCGCGGACCGTAACGAGTGACCGAACCGTATGCAATAATTCGATCGTTTTCTTTTCAGATTCGTCGGTATGATATCACTGGATAGAAATTATCGAGAAATAATAAATTTATTATTTGTTTTGTTTGAGTTGCACTTAAATGTACTTGAAACTGAGGAAATTTTGCAATTTGGGGCAAAAATGATCATTCCAACGCAAAAGGTTAATCTTTCGAATGGGAAGGAATACGAGAATATTTCAACTCCACGAATCTTCCTGATTGATCGTTTAAAAAAGAATGTACTATACGAGTAGAATAGCAATTTTACTCTATTTTTCTCAACTATTTTCCCAAGAGAAAAGAAAATTGTTACATTGATATTGAAATATCAAGAGTCAAGGTGTTCGAATTTAAAGTCATATAAAGCTTAAAATTTCTAATTTTAAAAGATGTTAAAGTTTAAAATACGATGGTCAAAGTTTCCAATTTTTTTTAACATATTTAGTATTTCTTTAGTCTTTTTTTAATCTTTCAAATGAAAAAAGAACATGGAAACGCCATCCAATAGGAATACTTTAATTCCACGAATCTTTCTGATTGATAAAATATATATATAAAGGATATGCTATAGAATATATATAGATGTACTATACGATAGTAGAATGCAATTTTTTACTTTACTTTTCTCAACTATTTTCCCAAGAGAAAAATAGTTGCTCCGAATTATATTAAAATCAAGGTATTAGAATTTAAAGTCACATAAGTCTTCAATTTTAACAGAATATTAAAACTTAAAATATAAAAGTTGAAGTTTCTAATTTTTTTTTTAGTGTATTTACCAGTTTTTTTATTCTTAATCTTTCAAATAGAAACAAAAAAAAAAAAAAAAGAAGAACGCCATCCTTAATTCCATCTCTAACTGATCGTTTGAAACATTCTCACGTAACACAAAAGAATAGACGAACCGTACGATAGTAGAGTGCAAATTGACTATAAAAATGATCTGAGAAGATAGCGCCAAGTAGCTTAATCAAAACGGAGGGACAAGAAAGAGGAAGAAAGAAAAATAATAATAAGGAAACAGGGTGAACAAAGGGAGCTTCGTTGATGAGAAACAGCAGCGACAATTTGATGTTTAAATTTTCGGTTACGCTATCGCTATCGTTTCGGGGTCAGAGAGATAATAGCCCAACGGCTCTTTTAATTGATCCAACCCTACTTATTCTAATTATCTGGCGGTGTTAGCAACAGTGACCTAGCTCCTTTATCCACTTTATTCCCGTGGACGAGTAGAGAAATTCAAGCGTGGAGTACGAAATGCAACCGGTGATCAGCTTAGAACATCCGACGTTTGCTTTTATCTCAATGTGTGTGTGTGTGTGTGTGTGTGTGTGTGTGTGTGTGTGTGTGTGTGTGTTCTGCTAATGTTCTTCATGTCCAAGTAGAGAGATAAGTTGCTCGATAAGGGAAGAGAAAAAAGAGAGCGAGACTTTTGGAGGATATGCAGCATGATCCATGCAAATAGGACAGGTCGTGTTTCTTCCAGTCCAGTCTCAGTTTCAATTAGAAGGAAATGTCGGTGGGAAAGTCGAGTGGTTTAAAGAGGATTGTCATTCTGGGCAAAGATCTTTTTTTTTCTTTTTCAGAGAGTGGAGTCAATGCTGTTGTATGATTTTTTAAAACATGTAGATATTCAGAATGATAGTTCTCAACGCGGACGTATCGAAACTTTTTCGAATAAAATGTCTGTTATAATTTGAAAGAAACACCTGTCGATCGCTTGATAGCACGGAATATTAAATTTGAAATTTTGTAAAATTCAAAGGAATCGAGGTGCTTGTAACAATACGACAAATTTTCTTGGTCCTTGGTAGGTTAAGAAGGCAAAATTCAACCAAATAAAATAGTAAAACTCATAATCTTATGTAAGACATTTTATTCTATCAATTCTATTCTGAGACGATTACTCTTGTTAAATATAACTGTATTTCATAAAATTATGGATTATCTGTCTGTCTTTTAAACTTTCTTCTGTTCCACTATTTTTGTTAGAATGTTATATTTTTTTTTAATATACTTGTGTATATATTTATATACAATTATTATAGTATTATTATAGTATTATAGTATTTATATTATAGTATATAGTATTATAGTATTATATTATAGTATTATAGTACAATAGTACTATAGTATTATAGTATTATATTATAGTATTATAGTATTATAGTACTATAGTACTACAGTACTATAGTATTATAGTATATTTATATTAGTATATAGTATAGTGTATATAGTATATATTTATATAGTATTTATATTATAGTATTATAGTACTATAGTATCATAGTATTATAGTATATTTATATTATAGTATATAGTACTATACTATAGTATTATATTATAGTTATTATATTATAGTATTATAGTATTATAGTATTATAGTATTATAATATATTATATCATAATATACTTGTGTATATATTTATATACAATTTATTATAGCTTGTACTATAATATATAGTTATTATATTATACACAATTCTAAATTACCCCTTTACCAATTTTCGATGTAGAACAACTTGTTAGAAGAAAATGGATATCCTGTATTTTTCATTGCAAGATACAATGTCCTTTTCTATTTAGTGTAATATTTCGCGTTTCTTACTGCCTTTCTTATTCACGTGTAATTTTAGAGAAAAATTGTATGTCAATGAGAGGCACTTGTAAATACAATTGGCCACCATTCTTCGTCGATAATGAATCTCATTTAATTTCAGTTTCAAACGGATAATCCCCTAATCAGCCTTCTTTCTTTCCATCTAACGAACCTTTCATTTTCTTTTAGTTTAATGAATTTTCCGAGGCACTTTTTAATGGAGTTCATAATCTGATGCATCAGGTTCTTCGATAATTTAACTCTGTCCGAATAATTATTTAAATGTCCTGTCAAATTTAACAAGATGGTTAATTGAACGACGTTCTTATTCTTTTATAAACTCTTTGATAATCTCACTCAGAATGACCGATATCCTTTCTGAATTTCTTCTACTTGCAAAGTGTACTGAGAAAGAAACACGATTACGAAAAAAATTGGCAATTTTCTTCATCTTTATTAAGGTTATGGTCCAACACTGTGTTAACGTAACGTTCCATTTGCAATTATTTTTAATCGAATTTTGTTTCTTTAATACTGGGATTATGAAAGACGATTCCAAGAATTTGCTTAATATTTTTTCATTGTGTCTTCCACTTATTTTGTGAAATATAAAGCAGCTCGAGTGTTCGTAGTATTGCAATAAATTGTTGCTTAAGGTCTTAATTGCTCTTCATAATACAGTAGAAGTCTGTTTATTAAATCCACAAGAAGATGAACAATTCCTGCAAAAATTAGTAAAAATGTGAAATTTTAGATATACGTATATGAATCAAAGTAATAGTGAGTATTAAAATTGCAAGAAATTTTGTATTATTCCCTGTGCGCTCATACCTTTAAGGTTCATTCACTTTCTGAAATCTATGATGATTCTTCCGTGGATTAACTTTATCTTTAATTTCACTTCTTCGCAGCTTTTTCTTTTAAAGAATGTATTATCGATAACAAAACTGAGAATTTCCGATGACAGATAATTATTCGATGACATTAATGCGTTATATTTAACTTTTGAATCGTTGGATTTCCTACAGTTGCTGGAGTGTATTGATTATTTTATTAATAAACGCGTGAAGCCGTGCGACAAACGCTCATTAAACGGGTGTAAAAACTGCATTGAAGCTAATTGCAGAAATAATTAATTATACCCGGCTTTGTACGGGGATGATACGTAAGGAAGTAATTGCAAATCACAAGCACATCTGATATTTACGCGGGAATACGTGATTAAATAAACTATATTTATCCTGAAGAATAGTTCTAAAATGCGTAATGATGTTTTTATATATAATTACCTGTTATTTTTATCCAAGGACAGTATCTATTATAAATTCTACTATGCAATGGAAAATATAAATCCTGCGATTATAGGAAACAAATTTAACAATAATATTTGACAATATTTATAATATTAACATATTCTACGATATTTCAGTATAATATATAAAATAGGGTTTCATTGATTAAATATTTCTGATGTATTTGTCCAAATCGTATGCTTCGAATTAGTCAAGAAAACTAGAATATGTTTTAAATTAATTTTGAAAATAAAATAAAATTATTACAATGACTCACAAAAGAATGTTTAAGAGATTAATATTAATAAGAAGATATATCACATTTCTAGAGAACGAATATACGAATTTCTAGAGAAATTTCTATTACATTTAGGAGCAACAAATAAATATTTAGTAGATCATTGATATTCATGACGTCCCTACCGTGAATTTTCTTTTACTCACTAGAGCATGTGTTAAAAAGACTTTAATTATAATTTATAATTATAAGTATATAGTATATATTATATATACAACAACATATTACATATATTGTAATATATTATTATGTTTTATAATTTATATTTATAATTATAATTATAGATAAAAAAGTATTTATATTAGATTTATATTATTAGTATCATTGTTGTTAGTATTATTCTTCTTTTTAACATCGTTGTACTCCGAGAAAGAAAAAAACGATGCTGGGATTAATATTACAGAATACTTTAACATTTGCAGAGAAGAGTATAATCAAAAATATTAAATAAAATATTAAAAACTAAATTAAAAATAAATAGAAGAGAAAGGGCAATCGCGAAAACTTTGTTGCATCACATGTATAGTAAAATAAATTTTTAATATATTGTGAAATATATCAAGGATCCTCTTTTAGAGATCCATATTTTTCGTCGCAAGAGGGATCCATGTTACAAAGTTTGAGCGGCGAAATATATTTCAAAAAAATATACATCAATGTCGATCTTTGTACTTATAATCTTCGTATCTATAAGAAACAATCAACAATTTTTTATTCCCCGTGATATTCGAAACAAGTTTAATGAATTAATAATAAAAACAGGTCTCAATATACTTATGTATCAGAGGTATTAAAACTAATAGACTCAGTAAATACGATTTAACTGCTATTTCAAGCAATTTGAAGCAGTATGATAATGTATTTAAAGTAATATGAAGATATAGATTGAAATAATATGAATAATAATATATATATAATATTTATATAATAATATAAAATTATATAATAATAATAATAATATATTATAATAATTATTATATATAATAATATATATAATATACAATATGAATAATAATAAAATCTGAGGCAATTTTAGATACAATTTTATATTTAAATTCTATCTCAAAAAAAGCTCGTGCGGTTTCTTTTCGGACAGAAAACGTTGATCTTCATGCGTCAAAATTCCACAATTAATCCGAGCGTAAACTTTCGAATGAAATGCATAAAGCGAAACGAGTGGATAAAGCGACGTTACTTCACCAACGTAATTGTTAATTACGATCTGCTGATCCTTTCATTACGAGAGACACGCACGTACATCGTGACACGTAGATCTGATTAATTAACAATTCTTCGTTGAGTAACGAGGTAACGTTCGTTCGTTGAATTAATTCGCATCGTGCGACAAAAAAAAAAAAAAAAAAAAAAAAAAAAAAAAAAAAAAAAAAAAAAAAAAAAAAAAAAAAAAAAAAANAAAAAAAAAAAAAAAAAAAGAAGAAAAAAAGAAAAACAATTCAACAAAATAACTCGGTCAACTTTGAAAAGAGCTCGGATTTTCGCGATTTAAGTTCCCCTACACGGCCTTTGAATACTTAATAGTCATCCACGGCCACGATTAAAATAACCACGTAGCCACTGGAGTTACTCGTTATCGGCTGCAAAATAGAATTTTCTTGCATGCGACGCGCGCCGCACAAAGGTTAAATTTATCGGATGCTTGTATACTCTATTTTAATTATATCGAACGCGACGTGTTATACGGTCCATGGCGTATAAAACATGATGGGCATCGTTGAAAGCACCGGCAACCGTGGAAAAAAAAAAGATGCTGTTAATGCGTAATTGAAAAGCGCTTTCGATGGCTTGTCTTCCCTTTCCGACAAATTTCGCACGACGGATTTATTTGAAATTTATTGAGTCTTTCACTTATTGTACATTATGTATTTTGATATAATATAATATTATTTTTATTTCTATTATTGTAATTATTAAAATGTATTGTAATATATTAAATTTATTAAATAAAAGTGTATTGTCATTTATTTATATTTATATTAATATTATATTATTTTTATTTGTATTATTATAATTATTAAAATATATTAAATTTATTAAATAAAAATGTATTATAATTTATTTACATTTATATTAGTATTATATTATTTTTATTTATATTATTATAATTATTAAAATATATTAAATTTATTAAATAAATATGTATTATAATTTATTTATATTTATATTAATATTATGTTATTTTTATTTATATTATTATAATTATTAAAATATATTGTAATATATTAAATTTATTTATATTTATATTAATATTATATTATTAATAATGCATATTGTACATTAATATTAATATAATATTTAATATGCTTGTGCTTTTATATGGTATAATTATTTTAATATGAATATAATATAATATTATTAATATTAAAATAAAATTAATGTAAGTGTAATATTGTAATTAATAGAATTTAATATAAAATTATCACCGGTTTAATTAGAAATCCGATTGCTTAGGAAAGATTAGATTTATAACTTAATCGAAGCTATTTTTTAGTGGATTCAATATCATTCATAGCTTTGTTATCAGACGTTCTTTCTTAGTCAGTTATTGCTTTTCTTGTTATTACAGCATGTTACAATAGACATAAATTAAAATAACCAAAATTTTATCCTGCGATTTGTTTTTAACACATCGAACTTTATCAGTAGAGAAATTCTTCGCCGTTTTAGCTATTTGAGGACGTTTGAATTTGGTAGTATAAGTGGTACAAATGTATCACATAAATAACGTACGAATCGGACAATCAGTTTCACGATAGAATTTAATTTATAGACTACTTCAGTTCTATTTTCATTTATAGAATACACTGGCAAAGTTTGAGTATCAATTTAACATGTTAAAAATTGATCGTTCTAACGTTAATAAATTGACTTTATATATCTTACGAAAAGAATCATTCGAATCTCTAAAAAAAAAAGAAAAAGAAAAGAATCACACCGTGATCGACAATCCGCGAAAATCTTCGTGAAAAATGAATTGATTATTTTAAGCATTCCGACGCGGAGCTGATAGAATTTGTACGCTTTTCTTCCCCAGACACCTTATACACTCGTCTCTCTAGCTCTCTCTCTCTCTGTCTTTCTCTCTCTCTTCGGCCTCTGTCGATCTCACCCGCGCTTGCAAAAGATGAAGTCGGCACCCTTTGAGTTCGATCCCACGGATGTTTACCCAGCTACGTTTCTTGGTTCCACAGGAAAATGCAGATGCGTCCCCAAGATGGTATATAACAGTAAGTTGGAAAACCCCATCGGAGATTCGAGAGCCGTGAGCATCTTCCGGATTTACGTACGAATGCATGATATATCACCAATGAGTAACGTTAACGTAACGCGGACTGTTCCGGAATCTAAATTTTATTATTTGAGACGGAGTGGATGCAATTTGCAAAGAATAGTGTATCTTCAATGCTATATATATATATATATATATATATATATATATAATTTTAAATTAACATAATTAAATAAAGTTTTATAATAAAAATATATTTTAGTAATAATTAAAGATTAATAATTTTATTAAAAGTTTAAAGTAATGAAAATTTTTAAAAATAATTAATTTAAAAATAAATAAGTAAAACTTGTTTTGTATCAGAGTTAATTAATTTTGTGTGAATTTTTTTAAAAATAAATAAGTAAAATTTGTTTCGTATCAGAGTTAATTAATTTTGTGTGAATTTTAGTGAGTGAATTTTTTAAAAAATGAATAAGTAAAATTTATTTTGTATCAGAGTTAATTAATTTTGTGTGAATTTTAGTGAGTGAATTTTTTTAAAAAATAAATAAGTAAAATTTATTTTCTATCAGAGTTAATTAATTTTGTGTGAATTTTTTTAAAAATAAATAAGTAAAATTTGTTTCGTATCAGAGTTAATTAATTTTGTGTGAATTTTAGTGAGTGAATTTTTTAAAAAATGAATAAGTAAAATTTATTTTGTATCAGAGTTAATTAATTTTGTGTGAATTTTAGTGAGTGAATTTTTTTAAAAAATAAATAAGTAAAATTTATTTTCTATCAGAGTTAATTAATTTTGTGTGAATTTTTTTAAAAATAAATAAGTAAAATTTGTTTCGTATCAGAGTTAATTAATTTTGTGTGAATTTTAGTGAGTGAATTTTTTTAAAAAATAAATAAGTAAAATTTATTTTGTATCAGAGTTAATTAATTTTGTGTGAATTTTTTTAAAAATAAATAAGTAAAATTTGTTTTGTATCAGAGTTAATTAATTTTGTGTGAATTTTAGTGAGTGAATTTTTTTAAAAAATAAATAAGTAAAATTTATTTTGTATCAGAGTTAATTAATTTTGTGTGAATTTTTTTAAAAATAAATAAGTAAAATTTGTTTTGTATCAGAGTTAATTAATTTATTTTAATAATTTTAATTATCTCGAAAGCAAATGATCTAAATATATACATATATTATTTTTTTGTAAAATAAAAAAAACATATATTTAGAAATTAAATAAGATTATAAGACGATAAACTTATCATTTATTTGTTGATCTTTGGATTATTCTAGTAAGAAATTTTTTTTTTCGTTCGAGAAATAAATTTCATTTGTTCAAGTTGTTTGAATTTTCAATTTTCTATGCAAAGACACTGTGTTTAATTTCTACATTTGATAATTGTGTTCAGTCATTCAGTCATTATTACATTCAGACTGCGTTTTAAGTGAAATTAAAAAATTCAGAAATGCACATAACATACGAAAGTACATAAAATACTTAAAGTGTATAGTATTTAATGTGTTCAGAAAACATAAATTTCCAGAAAAATCCGCAGTCTGATCTGTCACGTTATGTGTAATATGATAACATGTGTAATATTTTGTTCATAACTTTTTATTCGTTCTTGAAATCGGTGGCAAGGAGAATCTATTAATATATATTAATCATTTTGTTGATTGAATTATTTCCAATTCATTAGCGATTAGAAGACAGCAAATATTAAAAACTTTTAGCATAATTCATCGTATAATAAATCGAAATGTTTCATTAATGTGTGTTTATTTTAATGACTTATGATCTTATGAATTATGTTCTAATCTCAATGAAAATTTGCGTAAATTTTTCCACAAGCTTTTTTAAATATTTAGAAGCAGAAAAATTAAATGTTACTTTAATGTTAAAAATGGTGCTATGATAATTATCTAACTTATACATATGGAATGGTATATCTGAATATTATTTTCTTCAAGATGTGAGAGATACAGACATAATCTGCTTACGCGTAATTTTATTAAATCATCAAATTTATCATTAAATTTATCACGAAACTAACACGAAAATTAAACAATATCCAAACTCGATCTTCTGAAAAATTATGATTCGGAGCGAACAAATTTTATTTATTCCTATGTTATCACAGAATCCAATCGCGATTCAATCAAATCCACATTTCTACAAAAATCTGAATTTCAACGTATTTATTTCGTCCGACTACAATTTATAAATAAGATAAACTCGCGTGTTTTCACAAATCAAGCATATAGTTAACAAATATTTACAAATTAATTGGAGATCAATCGAGATGCGAAACATTCTCCTCTCTCCTTTTAATTTCTCTCCGTTCGAAGATGCATTTACCCGCAAAAGAATTCACCCGACGATCGATCGTCCAAATAACGGGAAATGTCGGAAGTCGCGGACTTCATCTGAATCCCACGTGATAATCTCGCAACTTCTCGGCCTTTCTTTCTCCCGGTTCTCTCTCTGTTCATCGCGGTTTCTGTACGAGCGACGCTCGAGAGGATTTTTCATCTTGGAAATTTATCCTTTGTTTGCTGGAATTTTCGTTTCCCCTTTGCCGGCTCTCGCCAGATTATTGTCTCGACTTTTATCGCCTTCGTGGGAAGCTCTTTGCGCTTTGAATGTGTAATTGTTTGTTCGAACTCCAATTTGATTTCCCGGCGAGAAGATATTAAATTCGCTGGCAATCAGAGGCAGTGTGATGTTTCTTCGTCATTTGAAAACACGACGATGCACTGCCGGTAATAGTTTTGGACATTTCGATCGTTCACTGCTGATAATTTACAGTGACTCGCGTATATTAGACTTCCAACGTTCGGAGAACTCACGACACCAAGACCGTTGTAATAATTTCGCAACGAGTTCAAGTTTATTTCGATGCTTCTACCTTCATAACCTTGAATTTATTTCTCGCAAAAGGTAACAAGCGAGGGAGAGCGAACGTAATTGCTTCTCCTTGGAAATATTATAAATTCAAGCGTCTCTCGAGAGAATGAAAAATTCTTTTCGTAAACGAATCCATCGTGAATTTGAAGCTGAAAGCTCTTGCAAACTTAGTTATTGAACTTTGAAATCAAAAATTCGATCAAGTCTTAAGCTTTTTTTTTTTTTAATTCAAGCAGTTTCTTAAAATTCAGTAAGATAAGCACTTTAAGAGTTATTTTTCTTGATTATTCGTGTCATTTTACTTTCTTTTATTCATTCTTGGTTAACAAATTGATAAAAGGACACCAATGTGTGTGTGTGACTTTGTTTGGCTGCATATTGGTGTAAATAAATAAAAATATTAAACAATTAAATTATTAAACTATTAAATATAACTATTAAAATATTGACTATTATGATATTAACTATTATAACTATTAACTATTATAATATAAACTATTATAACTATTAACTATTATAACTATTAACTATTATAAATGTTAACTATTATAACTATTAACTATTATAAATGTTAACTATTATAACTATTAACTATTATAATATAAACTATTATAATTATTAACTATTATAACTATCAACTATTATAATATTAACTATTATAACTACTAACTATTATAATATTAACTATTATAACTATAAACTATTAAAACAATAAAAGCATGTAATTACCATATCATAATCTGCAGAATGATAATTTTAATAATCGTTTCAGAAATTATATGCAACAAAATTTTTCCTTGAGAAATCTCACCGAGGAAATGTTAACTTGACTGATCAACTATGATTATTAATCACGCAATCATTTACTTTTCATTAGTACTTATTAACTGAAACACGGTAACTAAAGTTTAGGGCAACAACGCTCTTGATAGTTTACGAAAGTTGAACGATGAACAGTTCATAATTTGTCTTACAATTACATATATATACATTCATACTTTACATACCATTAATTTTGTTCGTAGATTCATGCCACTTTTCAGATTAAAAAAAAATAGGATCAAATTGATAGATATAGATATTTTAAATTAATTATTTTATTAATTTATTTTAAATTAATACTGTTCGTCGTAGACAATATGATTTTTAAATTCGTGACGATACAATTCTTAATATATACTTTACAAAAATTTTCGTCGTATAAAATATTATTTAGAAACAAATGTGGTATTTATTCCAAGACTTTCGAGTGCAAGTGTATTTGAGACGTGAACAGAGTCGAAATATACCATATTAAAAAATAACCAAGTAAATACAAATATTTAATTTTTATTATTTAGTTATTATAGTGCTTCATTGTTATTCTACGTATAAATTAGAGAAACGAGGAAGAATTTACGATATTCTGTAGGTAATAACTGATACAAATTTTTCACATCGGTTAATTAAATCTTGACTTATTTATAATCGTGTTATTTATAATGATTTTGTTGTTGGACAGAGGATATGAATAAATGATACGAATGAACGACGAGGACTCGTAATAATGAAAATATTCATCGACATTCGAATACATTGAGATTATTATTAACAACTTGTATCTTCGTAGGAAAATTCATAAAATTCAGAGATTGATGAATTTCAATTGTTGCAACGTTTCAACGTTTCAAGATTCACGATTGATATTTCGCTTTGATAAACTCTGCAGCTCAGAAATTCATATTCCTCTCTCTAGATAACTCACATTTCACTGCGGTTCTATCGTATTAATTTGTGGCGGAGATAGCGTAGTTGCGATACCACAGGTACGCTCTATCGAAACCTTACAATCTTCATTCATTACCAACACACTCGCTTGTCTCCAATCGCGAAATATTCATCGTTTATTTACTTATATATTATAAATGTTTTAAATATAAAAATATGTCATAATAATAATGGTGCATAGTATGAATATATATATTATAAATATTATAATTATTATTATATAATAATATTATATTTTAATATTATTATATAATATATTTTATTATTTAATATTATATAATTATTATAAATATTATATCATATTTCACTCTTATTGAAATATTATCAAAACATTAGAAATATATGAAAAACGTAGACAATGCAGATAAATTTCATTTATGAATATTAATTATAATCACGATACATTTAATCCACTAATTCTTGTGTTACAAGTAAATTTACAATAATATAAAGTATTATTTATATAATGTAATAAATAATACCGAATATTATTTATAACGTATATAATCATAATTTATTATTTTTAATGTTATTAAATAATATAATAATATAATTATCACGGTTATCACGTTAATAGTGTAATAATATTAAACAATAGTATTTAGAATGCAATAGAAGAGATTCGTTTTCACATTTCTTATGGCGTCAATGCCCTATGATATCCGCTGAAAGAATTTAAAGCACATGTAGGTATTCCAATATGTTTCTCTCCAGTAATAACATAAACGTGCGCGAAATTAATTCCCGAATATGCGTCATTCCATGTCATTTCATTCTGCTTTTCATTTCACCTCGTCGTACATTTTTCCTCGTCGTTAATTATTTTAGAAATACACATAGCTCACCTCAGTCGCGTGAAACATCTTTTATATACACCAAATTCTTCGCATTCCCTTGTATATACCTAACTGTTATTACTATACTAAGTTTTCCGATTTCTAAATTTCATTTGGCTCATCAAATTTCTTATCAATGTGTTATACTAGTATTACTTGTTATTCATTTTTTATTTTTATTACTGTTATTATTATTTATTTACTATTTATTTGGTTATGTCACATTTATATTTTATTTCAATAATTAACGAAATAATTTATAATTCAATTCTACTAAAGACTCCGAGTAGAGCAGATATCTGTAAATTTTGCTGTACAATATTAAGTATCTTATATAATTAAAAATTAATGTTGAAACATGAAAGAAAAGGAATCAGAATTGAGACAATGTAATTAAAGGGAAGAAGCAAGTAGAAAACAAAGCATGAAAATTGTGTTTCAACGTAAAATGAAAGAAACGAAGCAAAAGAACAGTTACGCTATTGTAAATTTCGAAAAGGAAATTAACGAAATATATAAATACTCAATATTTTCTCATTTTCTCTTGATTATATACATTACATTCACGAACAAAGATGGAGAAGAAATCTTGAATAGATAGGAACGTCGTTATGCAACTTGGGAAACTATCTTCATTCGAATAATTTCGTCATCGCGTCGGCCTTTTCGACTTTTACTTATCCGAATCCGCTTAGCACGAAAGTTTCCGTATGGAAACTTTGGAAAATCTTATCTAGTGGAAATTAAGATTAAAAAGTCGACTTCCGTATATTCCGCAGATGCTTACGATAAATTTTTTTATGCATTATTCATTTGCACTTTGTGTCTGTAAGAATGCAATTATACGTACAAACACTCACAAATAATGGATAAAAGAGATGCATACATTGTTTAAAATAATGGAATTGTTTCAATTATATAAATACAATGTTGAATATATTATTATTAAATAATAACATGCAATGTTAATTTTATATTAATTTAATATAATGTTTAGAATAAAGTACGTACAATCTTATAATCAACAATAAATTAATTTCTTAGCGACACTAAACAATAATATAATACGAATAGCAGTAATATATATATATAACTCTCTTTGTCTGTTTGTTTCCTACTGCAACGTTCTGCTGACACTATTTGGGCATTAATGGAATATCGAAATAAGCAACGTTCGGATGATCGAACTTCCGCTACATCAATTTTGCATTCGTTTAAATTACACGTTAAAACTGGCGATGAAAGTTTCACGTATGTAATACATACGTATTCGTATTCTGTGTCGTGCACACTTCGCAGCAACTTTCGCGTGTAACAGATATAAAACGGGGAAAAACAGAGGCGCACGGGACGGGCGACAGTTCGCAGTTGTTTTATTTCGGAATAAAGTTCCGTGGAAAATGCCATTAATCTTGAAAAGTGTGCGGTAGCCGGTCTTGGAAAGCAATTAATAGTTGGAAAGTTGGTGTAAAACTGAAGTATACGTGTCCGTATCCCCCAATGTGTTACCCAGTAACCGATCACGGTCTAACGATGTTAAAAGATCCTTCAACCCTTTCCCCTCGCGGAAATCAAACGTGATCACGAAGGTCACGCGCAAGGAAACGTGCGAGCAGAACAGAGAATTTACAAAGGGAAATTCGGCAAAGTGACTTTTTCAATGCAATATTAACTTAATATTAATTTAATATAATGTTTAGATAATAAAGACATAATTAAATATTAGCATAAATATTACAACTTAATAATATTAACTTAATATTAATTTAATATAATGTTTAGATAATAAAGACACAATTAAATATTAGCATAAATATTATAACTTAACAATATTA
>NW_025109428.1:583390-604955 GCF_011392965.1 Frieseomelitta varia
AATAAAGACACAATTAAATATTAGCATAAATATTACAACTTAACAATATTAGCTTAATATTAATTTAATATAATGTTTAGATAATAAAGACACAATTAAATATTAGCATAAATATTATAACTTAACAATATTAACTTAATATTAATTTAGATAATAAAGACACAATTAAATATTAGCATAAATATTACAACTTAACAATATTAGCTTAATATTAATTTAATATAATGTTTAGATAATAAAGACACAATTAAATATTAGCATAAATATTATAACTTAACAATATTAACTTAATATTAATTTAGATAATAAAGACACAATTAAATATTAGTATAAATATTACAACTTAACAATATTAACTTAATATTAATTTAATATAATGTTTAGAATAAAGACACAATTAAATGTTAGCATAAATATTATACTGAAGCCATCAGAAAGTAATAATTGCAACTTATTAACTTACTTTTTATATTTTAAGATAATTTTGATAAATCCTTTTTTAAAAATAAATATCTATATTAATAGAAATGGAATAATGTTTTGTGATTTGTTAAGTTTTTCGACACTTGAAATTATTAAAAATTGAATGAGAAACATGTAACCAATTAAAAGTGTATTTCTCCTTCAAGATATACTTTCTATTTATTCGTCATATTGCAAGTTATTTTTTTTTTCTTTTTTTTCTTTGAACCTGAATAAAGAAATTAATTTATTGTTGATTATACGTACGAGGCTTTAGTATAATATCAGTATACTAATATTTAGCATTTAATAATATTAATATTTTATTAAATACTGATATTTTATTAAAATATTAATATTTAATAAAATAAAAATAATAATATTTTATTTAATAATAATATGCTATAGTAATTAAAATATTAATAAAGCTATTTATTATTAAATAAAATATTAGTATTTTAATTTTATTAAATACTAATATTTTATTAAAATTTATATAATTAATATATTAAATTTATATAATTTAAATGCTATTTATTATTAAATAAAATATTGGTATTTAAAATACTAATATTTTATTTAATAATAAATAGCATTTAAATTATATAAATCATCTAATATAATGTTTAGAATAAAGACGAGTATAATAATAATAATATTATACTAATATTTAATGTTTAATAATTATAATAATATTATACTAATATTTAATGTTGCGTCTTTATTCTAAACATTATATTAGATGATTTATATAATTTAAATGCTATTAAAAATATCTGAATTTTGTTCGAGTCACCTGTGTAATCTGCAGAGAGTCAAATTATTCAATTCAAAAATTAAATTTCAAAATACTTGATAAAACAATCGAGAAGCTAACATTGTATAACAAAACGTCAATTTAATGATCAATATCTTTTGTTATTAGAACCCAAGTTTCAATTTCATTAGAAGAATCACGAAAACTTAATTCGACGGCTAGAACCAGTAAATCAATTAATTAAATTATTTGAATGTTACTTTTTAATTGGATTTTAATTCGATTTTATAACAATTTGTAAACGAGAGGTGCACACTTCAATATAAAGTAAAGTACATCAGCGATTTTATACGCAACAATGGGCACGAGTTCTGGGGAGGAATAAATTGTTTGTAAGAAAGTCATTAACGATTGTTTGCCCCTTGTAAATGTACGTTAAACTTGTTTACACGACAATCTCGAGACTAATCAACAACTGAACAGCGAGTTAATTGCTTCCAAGACTAATTGATTCTAATGACGTAGCTACAGCTAGAAATCAAATTACTTTCGAGACACTCTGTTTCTAATTGACACATTAGATATTGATTAAGATATACTCGTAAAATTCCAATTCTTTTGTTTTATTGTATTAACTTGAGATGCAATTACGATGCCCAGGTTGCGTCGTTTTGCAAATCAAGTGATTGCTATTTTATAACAAGATTTCCAATTTTTCTATTGGAACATTTCAATTTCATTAGAAGTATATTCAAATTTTATTAAGTATAATAGCGAAAGCGGTTGATTTCAAACACTCGTGCGAAATAACAAGCTAAATATTATACAAAATTGTTGAAATAAAATAACAAGCAGTATCTTTAGAAAATGTGAATTCTCCGTTCAACTGTTAGACCACTAATTGATTATTTAATCGACTATTTTTTTTATCCAATTATCTAAAGACAGAGATACGTTTGTTATTGTTAATTCAAAACTGTATTTTACACACAGTATTTATTAATTTCAATTAATATCAATTCTAGTATTTTAAACAACCATTAAAATCGAACAATTAATAGAACTAAATTAATTAAAATAATTGTTAAGATTGTTACGTGATCCATTGTGAAAATTATTTCACCGCAAATGTAACTCTTTTGCAGTTACAGTTTGTTTAATTGTATAATAAGATGACTGTTGACTGAACTATTAGGACAATGTTGACCCTGTATTGTCCTCCAGGTAATGGTGTAGTTCAAATTAATGTCACGTTTGGAATACTCTTGCCAAGTTTCCCCAGCACTGTGCACTCTCTAACCGCTTTGAGTGAACTTTGCGATGGATTATGCTTGGGTTGGGTAGCACGTGCATTTTCAGGCAGAAAGTAATATTGAATTTCTATTTATAAAACAGTCGTCTTCTTAGTTTAGATGTGAAATGCTCAAATCTCTGATAAAATTTCTTTCTTTCTTTCTTTCTCTAACAAAATTTTTTACCAGTATCGAGCCAATTTTGGTTTATCCTTTGTGAATATTTTCAGTCAGCTGAACTGACTTTGTCTGTTTGTCTGAACACAGATAAAAATTCAGTTTCTATTATTAAGACAATTTTGTTTCTTGTCTTAATTCTCCTTGACTTTGTACCTTGTGTTGTCTCCCTTGTAAAATAAAATATAAAATATCCTATAAAGTATTGTACTGTATTTCTTATAAATTAAACGCTATAAAGTATCATTGTCTATAGTTAATAAAGAGAGAATACGACAGAATTTCTTAAATATTGAAAGTTTAGGAACCATAATATCACTCTTTTTATCCATTTGAATAATCAATAATTATTTAAATTAATGTAGTTCCATTTCTATTTGAGATATGGATATTGTATAATATATAGCCCAGATAAGGTCAGGGATCAAAATTAGTTTTAAGAATCTCATTTAACGTACTGTACACGTGACATATGGTATTCCTACGTAATGTATTTTGCAATTTGTTTTATTAACACTTTCTATGATGAACGTTGAACCAAAACAGAATAACGTGATTTCGCGTATCTATAAGCATTTCGGTGTATTTGCACGAACGCCATTAGCTAACGAGAATTCTAGTGCATTCTCCGTAGAATTTGCGGATTATAAACTGAGCTGAATTAATATTTACCCGATCACATTAGCGTTAATACGCTGAAAATGATATTGTTTTCATGTACATATTTCGGTACATATCATGAACTGCAGTCGTAACTTTCCTTTAAACTCTAATTCATTCATTTATTGTTCCCTACAAATTTCGTTTCGTGTTCTGTTCTTCATTTGTAGCGTTTTATTCTCGTGTTTTTTATATTAAAGGTAAATATAAAGTTGTAATATAAGTTAAATATAGTTGTGAATATATCACTTTTTATGAACATACGTACATGTGTTATATAAATGTTACTTGCATAAAATACTACACACATAGAATTTAAATTTCTTTAAATTTTAATTTTAATTTCTAATTTCAATTTTTAAACTTGTACAATATTCTATGTATATATTATACGTATATTAGATACTTGCTTTTATAAAATACTTGAACATTTCTCTTTTGAGAGATGATTGCTATCGATTGATATCGATGTTGATCAAGTTTGAAGCAAATATAAAAATATGGAAATTACGAGGCATTTAATTGAAAGCACATATTTCGCAGTATTCAAACAGCCAATTATTTATTATATAAACAAGCGTCAACATTCAATGGGGCCATCTTTAACATTTATGTACTTGATATTTTTATTCCTGCTGTATACTCATTTTGTTGTTAAATAATTTTCTAAATAATAAATAATAATAAAACAGTTTAATAATTTCAAATTAAATTACTCTCTTAACAGTTTCTTATGAGACTTGAGTATTTGTGATAATTTTAAAAAGAGGACGCTGAAATTTTAGATATACAAATTAAACATAAACATACATGTATAAATATTCGGAAGTTTTTTTCATATACATCTACAAATTCTATTTTTTAACTCAGCACTGCACGTCAATCGCTGACTCGTAAGTCGGGTTAATAATTTTTTTTAATTGCAACGTTTAAATAACAAGAGTATTAAAAAAAAATATTAAGT
The DNA here is from genome assembly GCF_011392965.1 of Frieseomelitta varia. Taxonomy (NCBI): domain Eukaryota; kingdom Metazoa; phylum Arthropoda; class Insecta; order Hymenoptera; family Apidae; genus Frieseomelitta; species Frieseomelitta varia. The sequence continues at coordinate 587,703 of NW_025109428.1, forward strand.
TTCTTTTTCTGTCAAAATTGTAATCACGTTACAATTTTCATAGAAATCCTGGATGAAAATTTTATTCCGAGAATTTTAAGATGTTTAAAAAAATGAGCCAACGAGCCAGTTCTTAATTATGATAAAACATTCTATTTGCGTAGTCCAAGAATTTTAACAGATGTTTGCAATTTTATATTTTTCACGAGTTTACACGATGTTCCACGTATGCAAATGGAATTACCTGGCTCGTATAGAACTTCAATCGTTTGTTTTGCACGTTCCCTCATTCGCTTTGCAAGCAGTTAAAACAGTTCTATTTGGTATTTGTACACCGGTGCAATGGAATATTGAATAACGCATGGTGGTTTGTATTTCTTGTGTTTTTCTGAAAATTTCCGCGCCATGTTTTAATTATTTGCCGTTGTATGACAATCTTAAAATACATCGATGTATAAAATATACTGAAACATAGTTTTATCCGGAGCTTCTGTGTACTAGTGATCTTGGTGCGTTATAAAAAATTGAAATTCTGGAGATAAATTAAGAGGAAACTTTGAATTTTGATTTTATAATCAATGACACCATTGTACTTCGAATTAAATATATTTAAATTGAAAATTATTAAATTTTAATTTAATGCATTTTTCAGTAAAATCTGACGTAGAATGCTGGGGATGAATTTATTATTAACATTAATTTTCTACTACTTTAACATTGAACGAATATCAATATTTTTATATTAATTTAATTAATTGGACGAATCGCGCACATTTATTCACAAAGTGATAAATAATTTAATCACTGTCACAAGTTATTTATTGCAACTTATTAGTTATTAGACGAAACAATAAAACTAAAACGAATGGAAAGATTACTTTGACAGCAAAATTAATTATACGCAGGAACTTTGCCTTTAAAAAAAACCATAGCTGTACGTACGTTCATCAAGTGTCTACCAAAAATATGTAATAAATAAGTACATACTTTGCTCATGCGGAAAAGTACATCGGGGAAGATGGAGGAACATAAGCATGTGGCTTCAGGAACATGAGAGGTGCATTAGACAGAAGAGTACGTGCATGATATAATCAGCTTTAAGGAATATGAATTTAATTTTAAAAATGCAAATACATATATTTCTGGTAGGGCGATAATGTAACATAAAATATAATATAATATAATATTATATAATATAGTATATTATAGTATAGTATAGTATAGTATAGTATAGTACAGTACAGTATAGTATAGTATAGTATAGTATAGTATAGTATAGTATAGTATAGTATAGTATAATGTAATGTAATGTAATGTAATGTAATATAATATAATATAACATAATATAACACAATATAATATAATATAATATAATACAATATAATATAATATAACATAATATAATATAATATAATGTAATGTAATATAATGTAATATAATATAATACAATATAATATAATATAACATAATATAGTATAATATAATGTAATGTAATGTAATGTAATATAATATAATAAAATACAATATAGATAATATATATAATACAGATTTCGATAGAATTCGGATGACAATATAATATAAAACCGAGATTAGTAATATAATAAAATCATACAATAATACAATAATACAAAGTGATATTATGTTGGGAAACTTCGAGTGGTGCTCTGATTTATGGCACAGCCGGGGGGACTCGCTCTATATTTGAAGAGTAAACCCAACAAGAGGACTATGGCCGTGCTGGCTCGTTAGAACTGGAGGGTCGGGTTACCCGAAGGTTATGTCCGCGCGCATCTCAATGGCGTGCAGCGTGCCATAGTCCTTGCGGCATCCCCTCAGGCGAAGTCCCCGAAAATATTCAAACAAAACGCGCGAAACTCGCTGAAATCGATGGAAATTTGAAAATCGTGTGACTTCGATAAGACACAGAACAGATTTAATTACATAGATTAATCACAGGATTAATTATATAGTTATTTAGTTAATTATATAGTAATTATACACAATACATAGATTAATCACAGGATTAATTGTATAGTTATTTATACATAATTATATATAATTATAATTATATAGATACATATTTATATACATAATTATAATTATATAGTTATTAGTTAATTATACAGCAACCACAGGATTAATTATATAGTTATTTATACTTAATTACATGGTACAGGATTAATTATAATTTTATAAAATAAAGATATCGTGTAGAAATCATTGTAAATACAGCAAGCGTTAAATAAGCTTTCTTAAAAATTCACTCAGCCGTCGAACATTTAAAGGTTCGACCCGTTGCGCGGACCATAACGAGTGACCGAGCCGTATACAATAATTCGTCGCTTTTTCGTTTCCTTCTGGACTCGTCGGTGCGATATCACTGGATAGAAACGATTAAGAAGTAATAAATTTAACCATTTATCATCAGTTTTGCGTGGGTTACATTTAAATATACTTGAAACTGAAGGAAATGTTTTGCAATTTGGGGCAAAAATGGTTCTCGACGTGCGTCATTCCAGCGCGAGAGATTAAAGTGGGCGATCGATATCGAGGTCGTTATTAGCGACCAGGTACTTGTATTTTATAGTATAGATTTGTGTCCATCGAGTATTGAAGTGTTCTCATCAGATGATTTCGGGTAGATTCAGGTCAGAGATGGAATCTTCCTTGCGCATTCGCATAGAACGTGTGACAGATTTTTCCCGACATCTAAATCATTGCGAAAGTGAAGCGAATCTAACACATGTTTTCCTCCGGGCAGGAGCAGATTTCACGCGCGTTAGACCGTCGATTCGCGGATAATATCGTAGTAAACAGAGTTTTCCGAGGTTGGCAAGTCCCGCGACGCCGGCTTCCTCCCCGTTAATCGATTTCAGTTCGCGCCCGTATCCCACCTTCGCTTGCAGCGAGTTGGAATCTCTCCACGGCCGAGCCTTTATCCTGATTAAATTCTCCGATTTACTATCACCGTTATGGAAATTCGCGAGGAAAGTGCAAGCGGCTGTTTGCACGGCAGCCGGCGGCGATCGATACTGGAGCGGTGGCGGCGTTTCCGGTACCGTGGTAAACTTTTCCGAACGTTGACTCGGCCGTATAACTCTGACAACGACGCGTCTTCCGATACTTACACCGAAACACTCTCTCGCGACTGTATTTAGTTTCTGTACTTTCTTTCTTTCTTTCTTCCTTTCGCCCGGCGTCTCCGACAGCCCATCGAACTATTACTAACTGTTAGCCCAGGCGTTGAGAAACAAGAAATTCGATAACGTCAGGAAATTGTCGCGAATTCTCTGGATCAGTTAAGCAACGTTCGATCAGCTGGTAATTGAAAAATGTTTAGTCTCAGAAGTAAATATTTCTCGAATGCTGGTTTTGCAGGCTTTCTTTTTGTGCAAGTTTAAAGCGATCAGGTACTTATGTTTTTTTTGTGTAGATTCATGTCCATCAAGTGGTTGGTATTGAAGTGACGATTTTTCTTTGTCAATCAAAGTTTGTGCATTCACATGGAATGTGTCAGGTTTTTGATATTTATCGCAGAGGATCAGTATTCTTGATTAAGTGCTCATGGTTCAGAGTTATTTCGATGTGTCCTGTCCTTAATTCAGTATAATTTTCTTTCTTTTTTGGTTAGTCCGCTAAAAGAAATTTCTTGGTAGAAAACATTTACTACGTTGTGGATCTTTGTTCGATTTGATGTTGGTAGTTGTTTTATTACACAGCGTATTTGTGTAAAATATTATTTACATTGACATTCGGTTTGAAGCTGCTACAATTTTGCAAAACTTTCAAGCTCGATGCCTCGACTTTCAAAATGTATTATTCACTTTTATTCTCAGGCATTTCTGTGCTACGTGGCTGATGAAGCAAAATGAAGACAAATTGTGGTTAGAAACATTGAGAAATCTTTACGAATTTGAAGATTGAAAGCTTCTGCCTCACAACGACCCCGTAATACTTACTGTACGATTTGTTTCCCCGCCAATTTATTAAATCCTCGAATATTAAGCAAAAATGAATATGTCACGATTTTTAAAATTTTCATCGCCCAAGTCTAATATTCAAAGTTCAATAAAACGGCGGGAAAAAAATCGCACGTCAAGTTTTCGCTGTAAAGGAGAGACTTCCATCGTCAAATCCATTGTAGGTTCAGCCGTGAAGAAGATATTTCAATGCTTTTACGTACTGTGACAATTTATATTCATTTTCAAGGAGAATGGTATCCTCGTTTATCATTTCTACGTGATTAAAATTATTTCAGAATAAAATGAAAGGCTTCGACTAATTTTTAAAATTAACTCAGATCTATTGTTGCACGATTTCTTTCTCTACAAAATTGTAACAGCTTAGATATTTAATGTTGAATTGAATATTAACGAGAGTCACATAACGGAAATTTACAAATCATGGGTCGAAATTTCGTATTCTGATTCATTTATATATATATATATATATTTTTTTTTTAGAATAACAAAGCGATCCCGTACAAATAACTTTTCGAAGTCTATTTGACGCAGTAGTAGTAATTAGCGTAAAAACTGGCGACAAAAACACGCGTCTAAATATTATTTGTTCGATGGTGTGTCTGTATTTTAAAATTCAGTAAAATCTCCGCCTTTTTAGAAATAGTATGTAGCTTTGTTTAGCCCTAATCGTAGCTTTGCATCACGAAGCAAAATATTTCGCGAGCAAGTCATAAAGCTAGCAGCGATTATGAATCTTATATTCATTAATACATAGAAGTTTACTTCTCATTAATACAAATATCTTTCAATATTAAAACTATCAATTTATACTAACAATTTAGTTATTATCTTTAATAAACAAAATAGTTTAATAGTTTAATAATATTTAATAACATAGTTAATAAAAATATATTTAACAGTAATACCAATGATTTTAATTTTAAATAGTAAAATTAATATATAATTTATTTAAATAATAAAATTAATAATATTTTTAATAATCTCAGATATTATATTTCAATAATTAAGTGACCACGATCGTATAATAATAATAGTGACTAAACTGTTCTACTGACTGAAGGTTCTGTCAAACAAAAATAATATTTTTGCAGCACAAATTGTTCGTAATATACTGCTTAGATTACAACAACTGTGACAACTTAGACAACTTACACTGATTAGATTATGATATAATTCAATGTTTAATATTTTAATAATCCATGCAATATTCTGATATTTCATTGGTTTACATTCAGTCACTATTAACTGAGAGTGGTAAATATAAATATATAAATATATTTAAATCGAGATTTGATAAATCATAATGCACGTGCTGTTCAACTCGCGTAATCTAACTTGTGACGCAAACGGGTCAATATTCACGAGCACCGTTCGAATTGAAACTTTCGTTTCCAAGAAATTACTATCCTCATCAATTCTCTTTCGGTAAAACTTCCTTCTTCTTTTTTTTTTAATTCCATACAATCCATGCGTCGTATAAGTAAGAACTTATCAAGAAACCTTTCGTTAATCATAAATCTTTCGATCTTCGTTTTGCAATGGAAAACGAAGGTTATTCGTATCTGGAACAATGTAATTTCTATCTTAATAATATCGATCTGTTCCCATGCACGACCATTATTTTACGAGTGTCAGGGAACTGAATGGTGTAATTAGGAGGATTGGATCTAAGGATTTTTTCTATTAATTTATATATATATATATATAAATTAATAGAAATTATATATATATATATATATTTGTATTTTAATCTTATCTTTATAAAAGTAAAAAATTTATATATTATATATAATATATTATATATATAATTATATTTTTTAATTACTTACTTTTATTATAAAAAATACTAAATTTTTATATATTTTATATAATATATTATATATAAAAGGTCCTAACCAATTCGGTGATAGTTTGTCTCTCTTATGGTTGCTTGACAATAATACTTGGTCCCCTGCATTTAATACAGGTTGCAGTTATTATTCACTTTAGTCCGTATCGTTTCATATTTCTCCTTAGCTCTCTTTAAATTTTTCTTTCGCCTGATTTCGCCAAAGATCGATTCGCCGAACGTTCGCCGAGTGAACCGAGCCAGCTCCAACATTCATTTCGAACCTCGATCACTCCATTTCGAGCGGTTTCTATGCCGATCGGTAGATCCAGCCAATAATCCAGCCCTCATCGCGGCCAACAATAAATCGCTAAAACAATACGCTAGAGCGGTGCGGGATGTCGCTGTTGTTCAGAGACGCTCTGTTCCAGGATAGACTAGAGCCCCCAACGGGACTCTACGCGCTCTGCTCTGCTCCTACAGGAGTGAGTCGCCATGGCAACACGGGGATATGCGGACGTGTACGCACCGACGCTTCTGCCGACGCCTCGAGAGAGACGTCGCCGTCGCGTAACACTCGCTCGAAATGCCAGACAATATTGGCCGAATTATTCACTGGATCCCTCACCGGAAATGATCCTATCGTCTTGACGCGTTGCCGCGACACCCGAGCGCGTGCGACGTGTCGCCGCTCTCTATGAATATATCGCGCGATATCGTGATTACGCGGAAACGTCCGACGCGCGACGTTTGTTCCCCCATTGTTGCGAAATTGCGAACGACCATGGGTTCTTCATTCTGCCGATTCTCTCGGGATATATCTGACTGACGACTGACTTGATCTTTTGCGTTTGTATGACGTGAAATTCTTGCCACGCATGTCGAGAATTTTTTCTCCCAAAATTGTCATATTTGTCTCAGTTCTATGGGGGTGATCCGGTTTGTAAAAGTCGACTTTTTTGGGGATATTTTTTTTCCCCCGTGGAAACCGTGATACACTTTCGCACACAGATTTATTCATAATTAAAGGGTATTTGCAATTTTTTCTTTTTAAACGAAAATTAATGACAGTTGTGGAAATTATATAGCCTTAGGTGAAGAGCTTGAATAGCTGATTCCGGTCCATCTGGTTATTTGAAACTAAAAAACCAAAATGCATCTTAATTAGTATGAATATGGCTGTCGCGTGAACCACGGAAACAACGAAATCTCGAGAATTCAAAAAATGGCGGCATTTTGAAGTTTAAGTATCGATTTTCTTTGTGCTTTTCGTCTTTTGGGTGGTTAAAAAAAAAAAAAAAAAAAAAAAATAGAAAAAGAAACATCAGATTTTGAAATCCGTGGTTTGTGCGATAATCTCGAAATTTCAAGTCGATCGGTCAATCAAACGCGATAAGGTATCCTGTTCAAAAAATATGAATTTGAGAAAAACACATTTGAAGTTTTGAAATGAAAAAGATTATGAATATTTATTGTACGATAGTATTTATTAATAACGATAATATTTATCATACAATATTTTCTTGCTTTTTACATTTCTCACCGGTACCAGAGAAAAAGGTATTCGCGTAATTAACATTATATATACGGTACAAAACGGTGAAAGGATTTATGAAGAGAAAGAGATCCATTAAAAAAAAAAAAAAAAAAGATGATACAACTGTTAAATGCACACGCGTCGCTGTGAAAGAAATATAGACTCTAAAAAGTAGTAGTACTTTCTGACCTATATATCTTTCTCGTTTTGCGCAACATTTGTTTCTAACTGCACCGAGAAAAGAGTTACAATATGTAACAATTTTCTGTCTGCTTAAAAAATAGCGGATATATAACATATATATATATACTCCAGTTTTATAAAAATGACAATTAGTATATTCGTGCGATTGTGTATAATTTTCAAATGTCAAACACGAGACGACATATCAGAGGTATGATGAATGTGTTTTTTATGAATCTAATCTAACTATTTAATATTATACATACATTATATATGTACATTAATATATACTATATATAACTATAATACATACTATATATAATAATATTACATTATCTATATTTTTATATATTGATATATTTTACAATACTATATTTATTAATACTATTATATTGTATTTATAAATATATATACATATATGTGTATGTATTTTTGTTTAAATATTAGCAGTGTTCAATTCTTTAATTTTGCACGCCAGTATAATTATATATTTATCATATCTATTCATACCTACCAAAACTTCTCCAACAACAGGTTATATGCAAATTTGTCACTCGTTGTCTGTCGGTTTCGTGATTGGCGATTATTAATTTACAACATGGACTTTCTAGTAATTAATCGTATCTCAGCAGTGTGCAACCATACCCGAGACCTATGGTCTGTCTGATGACGCCACTGACGTCATTGCTACTGAATGAGTGGCTACGATACCCTAATTAGTTATTAAGGTTCGTTTCGCCATTTTGGTTTATGAACGTCATCTATTTCTGACATATAACAGTCAGATGCTCGTGTCATAAAATTCAGTAATGATAAGAATATTTCGGACACCGAGTGATTCAAAAATTCACCAAGTACTCACAGAATAGTGAAGGATGCAAATAAAGAAATAAAAAAAAAAATTTAAGAAAATATTACGTTAATATGAAATTACGCGCGAAAGTATATATAAGAAGAATATTTATAAAAAATTTATAAAAGAGAATATTTATAAAATCATGAATACGTTATATAAAACATTTCAAACATCTTTCATTGACATTGTGATAAGACATGACTGTTACAATTATATCAATTTTTGGAAACAAATTTGAAAATACACATGTAAATTACGAGATATTATATAACAAGTGTATATTTTGCAGGTACCATATTTAAATAGTCAAACAGTTGTATCATATTAATAAGTCTTATTGTTATATTAATATCCAGTTTCAACTTTGAGCTTGTGCTTGAGATGACTATACTAATTTTACTTACTAAATATATATATTTACTTATAAATAAATATTTCCTAATTCTTATATACATTCTCAAATTTCATTAATATAATTTTGACAGTCGTGTTTCATTGCAATATTAATAACGTTTCGAAATGTTTTATATAGCACACATAATACATACAATAAAATTTCTTTTGTGTTAAGTGTTTAAATATTTTTTATAAATCACAATATATGGAGGGCAGAAACTAATCAATACAAGTTATTTCTCACTAAAAACAAACTTGTCCAATGCAAGTATTTTCTTTTTTATTATTGAAATCTTTAGTTGCTGAAAGAATTTGGTCATTATTAGACTGGAGATTTTTGGAAGTTGCAATACACATGATACACAAAAATGTGAAATATCTAACGTAGGGTGTTTGTTATAATATTTAATAAATAAGTATATACTAATATTTAATATATATTAAGTAATTTAATATATATTAATATTTAATATATAAGTAAATAAAACAAAATTTCTACACAGATTTCTTTAATTATGTTCATAGAAATATCAAAATCCAAAGTCTAGTCATTATAATACAATCAGTGTAATATAATATTATAACTAAACTGTTTCATTTTAACAACAAAATTGTACAGCACGAATCATTTTTAATGGAAAATGATCCACACTGATTGTACATACATACATACCTATGTACCACGGTAAAATTAATTAAAAATTAATAAAAATAGCAGACACTTGGCATACTGAAACGAAAGTTTTCTAAATAATTTCTAAATAATAAACTGAAAGGTTTGCACATGTACGTATATAAGTAATTTTGTTTCACAGCGAAACTTGTATTTGTGCAGTGGAACTCTCTGAAACACTGAGGTATGTAGCTCAGCCGTTCAGTAACATTGTTTAAGGCATTTAGCAACGCCAGTGATGCGTCAAGATTTCTCCGAAACTTGTCGAAACTACGTGTTTCAGTGGGAATTCCCACGTTCGCTTTAACGGTCTACATTCTGTTAAGTATTTCGGAGCTATATCCTATCAAACAGTTTGACTTTACGCTCTATTAAATAGAATCACTTAATTCGATCTAACAGATCTTATGGATCAGTTATACATATAAAGTGACGTTCATCCTTTGTTCCATGCGAATGTTGGTTAAATTACTAAATTTAATAACATTTCACTTTATGCACATTTAATGTAATAGTAATATTTTATTATTAATAATAGCACAATTAATATAATACTCGTAGTGACGTACCCACGTATAGAAACAATGAGAAAATTATTCACTTGTGTAATAAAAATTATGAATTTCGTTATTTTTATGTCGTTAGATATAAAATATACAGAAATAAATTAATAGGGATATAATTATTTTTCGTGACATAATTTAATTAAACCTTATTTGAGGATAATATATAATGTTACTGTTGTGATATTTAAATAAAAGTCACGTGCAAATTTTTACACTTCTAAGATATCTTTCTCACAGAATTGAAAAATTGACTAACTAATTGACTTTTCATGATTATACAGTGCTTTTTAAAACGAGTTTATCTAACGTTCTTATATTTGACATTAATTAACACCATCTATTACTATCACGTTCATCTATTATATATTTTCGTTGAATTATTCTTTTTTATACTTTTTTTCTTTGTATTTTATTATGCTAAGGTTTTCTAAACGATTATTATAGATATTATAAAATTATATTATAGTTTTATTATATTATATATTATAGTTCTAAGCGAACTATTAACACAGCCTTATTTATTTAGAATCCTATGGACGATTGCCCTATGAATACTATAGTTATTATATATTATAATTGTCGTTATTATAAAATTATAAATATATATTATAGTTCTAAGCAAACAATTAATTTACACAGGCTCATTTATTTAGAATCCTATGGGCAGTTGCCCTATGAATACTATAGTTATTATATATTATAATTTTAGTTATTATAAATATATATTATAGTTCTAAACGAACTATTAACTTACATAGGCTTGTTTATTTAGAATCTTATGGGCAGTTGTCCTATGAATACTATAGTTATTATATATGATAATTTTAGTTATTATAAATATATATTATAGTTCTAAACGAATTATTAACTTACATAGACTTATTTATTTAGAATCCTATGGGCGGTTGCCCTATGAATACTATAGTTATTATATATTATAATTGTAGTTATTATAAAATTATAAATATATATTATAGTTCTAAACGAACTATTAACTTACACAGGCTTATTTATTTAGAATCTTATGGGCAGTTGCCTTATGAATACTATAGTTGTTATATATCATAATTTTAGTTATTATAAATATATATTATAGTTCTAAACGAACTATTAACTTACACAGGCTTATTTATTTAGAATCTTATGGGCAGTTGCCTTATGAATACTATAGTTGTTATATATCATAATTTTAGTTATTATAAATATATATTATAGTTCTAAACGAACTATTAACTTACACAGGCTTATTTATTTAGAATCTTATGGGCAGTTGCCTTATGAATACTATAGTTATTACATATTATAATTGTAGTTATTATAAATATATATTATAGTTCTAAGCGAACTATTAACTTACACAGCCTTATTTATTCTATGAGTAGTTGCCCTATGACACAGAAAAGACAAAAAAAAAATTGATAATAAGTCATAAAGAGTCTACAATTACGAATGATAATGTACAACAAAATACCTTATAAGAAGACATAAATAAGAGAAAGAAAGAAGCGACTAATTTTGTGGCAGATATTCTAAAGCTGTTTGACCAGCCAGAAAACAATTCAGTTAATTAGCGATGATTCTTCTGAGCTTTTATATATACACAAATCGAGTCGGTTCTCTGTTATCTTGGATCTGAAAAAGATTAGTCCAAAATGACAGAGAAATTGCGGAATTAAAAGTGACTGTGTTACACGAAGAAACGTCTGTCGCCAGCAACTAGGTATTAACAAACTGAACCAAACACGGCCAAACGCGACAAACAACTTGCAAGGAACAGCAACGAAACGAGAAGAGGGAGAGAAAGAAAAAAGAGAAAGGAAACGAAAAGGAAGGAACTGGAACGAAGCCACGATCCAGCCGGTTCATCCGATTTGCTTAATTCCGAAATGTTCGCGAGGCGAAGTGAACAACGCAACGAAGAAGAAACCGGCGCGTCGCGTCGCGTCGTGTCGTTGCACACCCTCGTCCCAACCGTTTCTAACCAGCGGTTAGATCGATCGACTCGCCTCAAAACGTACCGCAATTTCCTTCTAATATCCCCGTTTAATTAGAGTTGATCGAACGGCTACGTATTCCAGGGGACTTTATTACCTCTAATCCATTGGAGCTCCTTGATGCACGATATGGCGAACCGCTCGAAACATTCTGCACGACGTATTTCGACCGAGCAGCTCTCGGCTGTCTCGTAACTTCGGTGTAAAGCGTTGGATCGGACATGGGCGAATTTACCTCGATGCTAACGATACTGTGGACCTCGAATCTCGGTGCTTCAGCAGAGGCGATCCGGATGTTCCTGTCGAAACAATTAACCCCACTGTGGACAGTAACTCGTCACAACATCAGTTTCATTAACCTTGCGCCAATTTATATTTAACACTTTGCACTTGAGCTAATTTCCTAATGGACGATCTGTCTGCAACTCCCGAACTTTTTTCCCAATTTAGGGAGATTGGAAACTGGAAAATTTGGTATTTTTCCAAGTGTTACACGAAATGGGAGAGACTCTATGGACGGTGATGAATTTCAAATTTTATTGTCACGTCATGGTGACAAAGTATTCGAATGCATTGTACGTGTTGTTTAATGATTAGTAGTAGTTGAAATTACTACTGTGGGCCTATAGAGTTGATATTAACAGTGAAACTACGAGACGAGATTAAATTAGAAAATTTTCATCAGAGACAGTGAAGACAATAAAGCAGAGAAACTTTGTAATACAAGATTAATGGAGTATGCAAGATTCTATTCATATATTTTGCGAAAAATTGTTTAAATCTTTAAAAATATGCTTTTCACGTTCGTCTAAAAGAAATGTCTAACAAAAATTGTAAATTGGTCATTTTTACCATTTTGGTGTATATTCTTATATGGCTACATTACTATATTACTATGTATTACTATATATTACTCTTGCATTCTACAGAACTTTTATACATTATTGAGAAATTAACTGTTTTGCCTTGTGCCATTCTTACGTTTGACATTTTTGACAAAAAAATATACTGTCAGAATAGTAAAAAGTATTCGTTCTCAAGTTTTTTGAGAGACAACACATTACTAGTCATTTCTATTACAATTATTATTATCTACTCATTATCTAGTTTAGCATTTGATGCATCGTCTTTTCAAAGATGTGTATCAACGTTTATTACAACAAGTCTAAAACGATGAGAAAATAAAGTCATCATGAAATTCACTTGTACGTGAGAATAGGATTTGTGCTCTTACGTGTAATTGAATTACAGGTAGAAATTTAATACATTTATTGCCATTAAAGGATCTTGCGAACACTACATCAAATATTCTATAGTCTGCCTTTTAATGAGTAACATTACAATCTCTTGGGAAACATGAAAAACGAGCTCATGGCTTTTCTCAGTAATAAAAAATATAAATATAATCTAATATTATAATGATAATATAATAACATAAATTACAATATAATATAAAATAATAATAAAATATAATATAAATTATAATATAATCTAATCTAATATAATATAAATTATAATATAATCTAATCTAATCTAATATAATATAAAATACATAATACAATATAAAATAAAATATAAAATATAAAATATATAATACAATATAAAATAACAATAAAATATAATATAAATTATAATCTAATCTAATATAATATAATATAATATAAAATAATAATAAAATATAATCTAATCTAATCTAATATAATACAATATAAAATAATAATAAAATATAATATAAATTATAATCTAATCTAATATAATATAATACAATATAAAATAATAATAAAATATAATATAAATTATAATCTAATCTAATCTAATATAATACAATATAAAATAATAATAAAATATAATATAAATTATAATCTAATCTAATCTAATATAATATAAAATAATAATAAAATATAATATAAATTATAATCTAATCTAATCTAATCTAATATAATATAAAATAATAATAAAATGTCATACAAATTATAATATAACATAATACAATTATTTTCAAGTGTATAGCTTTAATTTCAATGAATCTTGTCAAAAGAAGATTGTCACAATAATTCCATACTCCGTACATAAAATATATAAAATCTCGCAACGAGAGTGTCGCAAAAATTCATAATCGCTGTCTGCCTCGAATCGGTGATGCTCTCGAAACGAGATCGCTGATTCCGAGACTCCCCCGAGAGTCAGACGCCGGGGACGAGTGGTTTTCGCGAAGCGGCGCAGAATAGATAGCTACCGTCATCCAGCCCTAAACGGTGAAACGGCGGCGATACTCTTGAATTATAATCTTCTCCGTTAAATACGTCGAACAGGGCGGTCGTTGCGCAGGTGTGTGCACTTACACCGAGAGAGGAATCGGCGCCGGCGTTGAAACGCCACCTCCAAATAGCTTCATATTTGATAGCTGCGCCGTGTAGCATGGTTGCAGCATCATCCAAAGGGAACGAGAATTGATTACACAGGGTGTCCATAAAGTCTCTTTACAATTTCAAAAGTTTATCACGAAGGCAAATGAAAAGACTGATAAGTGGAAATTATTACAAAATGAGACGTATGTATTTAAGTTTCTTCTGCCTTATTTAATAAATCTCTACGTGGGCACGAATCACAACGATATTCGATTTCTTACACGATCGATGTTTTCCTCAGATGTTCTTGACCGTCTCTTCCTTTATCGAACACTGTCCCCGTATTCATAAATTTCTCGTGCCGCGCACGAATTGATGGACGTGACGATGGATCTCTTTCATATTTAGTTCTGAAGTTTCGCTGATTCTGAAGATTTGATTTCCATAAACCATGATACACACTGTGCTTTCTCTTGAACAGTAGCCATTTTGTAACGATTTAACAGTATCTTATTCATCAACAAGGTAGTTGAAGTGCAATGTGATAAAAACTTTGATAACCACTGAGTACATGGAACAAATCTGAACGAAGATATCTCACCAATTGCCTTCGTAATAAATTTCCGAAATTGTAAAGAGACTTTACGGACACCCTGTATTTGGCGACGAGTCGAAGAACGATCCTCGACGAGTCGAACGTCGGTGAATCTGTTTCGGCACGCGTTCAATCGGAATTGCCGCTTGCCAATCAGTGACGATAGGTTCGTTGAGTCCTTTGTCATCGTTCGACGAGATTTCGGCTGAAACGCTCGCGTTTAGTTAAGGAGACAGATTCCCCGGGATTCAGTATGCGCGGCATTTCCGTTTAATGTTCGCAGAGACGAACAGCTCGACGCCGAGTGATATTCGGCTTGGTTGCGTAATTCGGGGATTGGAACGAATCAGACGAATCTACTGGCGCAGAATTTTTTTTAATCCTTCGCTCTCAAACTTTTTCTTTGTTTGTATCATCTACCAACTGTTAGAAATAATTCAAATGGTTGTTTTAACGCGAAATTTTGTTGACGCATGTCGAGCATTTTTCACCCCCAAAAATTGCAACAGTTTTTCTCAGTTTTCTTTTTAAGTATATGTATAAATGTAACCCAGGCAAAACGAATGATAGATTTGTCACTAGATTTACTTACTTATATTTTCTCAATTTTAAGTATATTGATAACTACTTATATTTCACTACGTTATATTAATAATTACCATTTATATTTTACGTACATTGATAACTACTTAATTACTTATAACTTCTGTCCAGTGACATCGTCACCGACGAGCACAAAAGGAAAAGAGAGCGACGGATTATTGTACACACGGTCACTCGTTATGGTCCGCGAATCAGTTGCCAGCGCAGGGCGGTTAAATTTAAAGCAGTCGTGCACACGTGGTTTTAATATTTATGAAAAATTTAATTTATTTTTATTTATATTTCATTTCAAAATTTAACGTAATTTAATTTAATTTAACTTTTTTCTAGAATTTTCATTGAAAGAAAGCATAAGACTTTCAAATTTGCAACAACGTGCATGCATAAAATGTATATGTATCTCACAATAGCAAAGGATTATTAATGTAATACATATATATATATGCAAGTCTTCCATTAGACATTGATATCGATTCATTATCAGATAGCAATAGAGAACAAAGAGTCGGATAATGGAATTAATATCGCTGTCGAACGTGTGAGAAATGTCGAGCGTCATTAATTAACGGTTTCGACATTGATGAAAGCAATCCTCTCTTGGTGGAGGTGAATGATATCGAATTGAAAGGAATTATACTCCGCGTTTCGACATTTGCGTGACAAATGGCAAAAACGATTATTAAATTCAGCCATTTTCTTTCAAAATGTAATTCAATTTACGTCATTATTAATCAACTGTTTCGACACTAATGAGAAAACTTCTGGTGGAAGCGAGTGATATTAAATTAAAAGGGATTATTATATCACTTTATTATTATATCGAAAGAATTATACAGTCGAAATTTGCATGATACTTTTCCTCTGTTTCTTTCTCAAACACCTCCTAGTTAGGTCATGGTCTGTGTTTTTTTGTGAAAAAATTTCGCATGACATATATCGCGGTATGATAATAAATTTAGTACAATATCGAATTTTTTCATTTTTGCAGTATAACAACTTCGTTAATTAAGTGCTACAGTTTATCAAACTTTGTCGACCATTGACTAAATTGTAAAAGATCTGTTTCTGATTCGACTTTGTCAGGAATTTTCTTTTCTCGGCTTTCTGTTATCGTGTAATCTGTAATCGTGTGTACGATGTAGAACGTAGAAACTAGTAGAATCGGTAATTATGTGGTCAGACACCAAACAAATCGTATCATGTTGCGTGATACATTTTGTATTGTATAATTGTTGTTGAAAACCCTGATTTCATACGTTTTAATAAACGATCTAATCCATTAAATTATTTATTTTGTTATTATTATTATGTTATTCATATTATATTCCGTTTATATAACATAATCTGTGATATAATGTAATTATATACAAATATAGAAAATATATTTGTAATATAAATATTATAATATATTATTATAAATATTATATAATAGTATATATATAATTATTTATATATATTATTATAAATATTATAATATACAATTATAATCAATTATATCATAATTACGTATTGTAATATGTTATACATTGCAAAATAATTCATAATATAACGATACACTTATTATGCAATATTATACATAACGATACACTTATGCTCATTATAAATACTATAATATACAATTATAATGAATGATATCATAATTACGTATTGTAATACGTCATAAATCGCAAAATAATTCATAATATAACGATACGTTATACATCGCAAAATAA
>NW_025109428.1:605457-678447 GCF_011392965.1 Frieseomelitta varia
GTATTGTAATACGTCATAAATCGCAAAATAATTCATAATATAACGATACACTTATTATGCTTATTATAAATATTATAATATGCAATTATAATGAATTATATGATAATTACGTATTGTAATACGTTATAAATCGTAAAATAATTCATAATACATAACGATACACTTATTATGCCACAGTAATTCATCAGGCTGGTGTCAGTTACATCCGTCACGAAATAACACTGCTAATTAAACTTAAAAACCAGTTCCAGCTCTTCCAGTTGAAAATGTTGCTTGGAAACTACCGGCAACAACCCCTATAAATCCAACTTCACTCTGAAACTCGCGTATTCGTATTCGTATAAACGACGACGGCTTATTAAATCGTTTCGCGTCGCGCTGGTATATATACAAATACATGTACGTATATACATACATACATACGTGTGTATATATATATATATATATATATATATATATATATATATATATATATACCATATCGGTCTCTTCCATTAGCTGAGATATTCCGCGAGAGCATTGTGCTTCGTGGCCGAATACGCGGCTCGCGAGCCGACGATTTTACCGATGTTTGTCACTTACTCTGTCGTGAAATATCCGAGGCGAACTATCGTAAATTCCGCGCACGCGATTTATGTATTTAGCGGTCGGACCGAGCTCGAAATTTTTGCTGATATTCTGGCTCGTTTGAACGCTTTTATTAAAGGCGCTAAGAGAAATGATGAAAGAGTAATTGCTTGGACAGAGGAAGCTGATACTGCATTTAAAAAATGTAAAGACTCGTTGACGGATGCAGCACTATTGGTTCATCCAGAGATTAAAATAGTCCATTATATATCTTATTACTGATGCTTCAAATTTAGCTTGTCGGGCTGTACTTCAACGAAAAGTAAACGATTCGTGGCAGCCAATAGCTTTCTTTTTCAAAAAAATTTTCACCACAAGAAATTAAATATAGTACTTGTGATCGAGAACTTGCAGCAATTTATAAAGCAATGAAATATTTTAAACATTTGTTAGAAGGACGAGACTTTACGATACAGACTGGTCACAAACCATTAACATTTGCGTTTCTTCAAAAATCAGGAAAAGCCTCACCAAGACAATTACGACAATTCGACTATATTGGACAATTTTCAACCAAAATTACCTACATTTCGGGATCTAATAATGAAGTGGCTGGACGTTATTAGTATGCCAGTCGTTGTCAGCGCTTCTGAACTTGCTGAGCAGCAATTAAAAAGATCCGGAATTATCGCAGGTCTTAAAAAGTACAGTCTTACAACTAAAAAAGTTGAAAGTAGATAATTCAAATAATTCAATTTACCGTGATATTTCAACCGAAATGATTAGGCCATATATTCCAGTAGTGTTGCGTAGGAAAATCAATTGATAGCGTGCATAATTTAGCTCGTCCTAGTGGAAAATCTACAGAAAATTTAATTACAAAAATATTCGTATGGCCTCGGATGAATAAAGATATTTTACACGTTTGCGATTTCATCGCGCCAGTTGTCACGCATTTCCGGCCAATTTTCCCTCCTGGCACTGTTCAACGACCGAAACTCTGCCGTTTCATAAACACGGCAGCGATCGTTTTTACCTGTTGACGATTTCGAACGCCAATAAAGCCGAAAACAAACTGCTGGAAAAAATGTGGAGTTTGCTTTCGATGTTGAACCTTGTTTAACCGAGATTTTAAATTTCCACGCGTCGTTCCGGATAAAATATTAGCAAGCTTGATTTATTCTCTGTTTCTCTATATTTTAATAGTGATTTAAGGGGGTGTTCTAGTGTGAATTTTCGAGAAAAATCGATTTTTTTCTTTTCTTGCATATTCTACAGTTTTAAAAATGAATCTCTGTAACTTTACATGTGAATTACTTAAAATTGACGAAGTTATGGTTGTTTGAATGACCAGCGTCATTGTTACCACAATATACTAAACTTTAAAGGCATTTTTCTGGAAACCATGTTTCTCAGAAAGGTGATATCTCGAAATCTACTTGACCAATTGACTCAAAAATTTTAAGTATGCATTTAGTACATGTGTGACTATAGCCTCTATCAGAATCAACCAAAAAATTTTACTTTTTATGTTTCTTTAGGCTTCCGAAGTTTAACAAAAACATGCAGAAATCGATAGTCGAGCTTCAAAGTATCGCCACTTTTTTAATTACTGACTTTTTTCTTTTGTCCAAACTCATGCTAATTAAGGGACGTTCACGTTTTTTTTTTCTATTTCCGACAAGCAGAATGGCCGGAATCATGGACAACGTGAGACGACCTTTTTTTAAGAGCGACTATGTTTGAGAGTAGGCAGTGCCATTAATTTTCACATTTTTTGTCCCAAAAAATTTTGAAACGTCGTTGAAATACGTACAAATAAACCTTGTCAATTTGACTGCAATAGGTGTAATAGTTTCTTTGCAAAAAATTCCCCAACAAAGTTAAAAAAACACGTACTTTACACTAGAATACCCCCTTAAGTTTATTATTCGAACACTGAGTATTGAATTTCGTAAAAAGATCATGCGACGATGAATCTGGACTTGTTTCAAAGCTAGAAGCCTCGACATCGTTTATTTTATTTCCAAATGTCTTAAATTTTTATTCACGCAGCGCTTTCCTTCTCGAAATCTTCTTGTAAATTGTCAGAGCGTGTAAAGGCATTGGAGAATTCTTTTCGTGACTATATCTGCGATGGATTTGAAGACTGAAGCCTCTCCTTTATAACGACTTTCGGAAACTTGACGTATGATTTTTTTTCTCTTCGCCGTATTATTGAATTTCGGTGATTTTTGCATTTGGCACCGATGAAAAATCAGTTAAATCGTTAATATTAATTTATAGTTAACTGTTAATAATGGATAATTAATAATATTATGTATAACAAATGAATATAATTAATAGTAATTAATAATAATAATAGCAAATAATAATGCTTAATATTTTTATATAAAGAAACTAAAAGATAGAAACTCTCCTTCGAAACAGAAGAAAGTACGAGTTTAAACTTTTCTACTTATAGACTGCAAATTTTCATACGAATTTATGGAACGTATTTGAAAATGACTGCAATAATACGCGAAAATATTTAATAGATAAAATAATTAAGCTATCATCAGATAATTGAAGCTTTTATAATGATTTTTTAAAAAGTATGAAGTTGCACGAACATCTGTAATCTAGTTGTCACATTTCAACGTGGACAAAACAATCGTTTGAATTTCTCGCGTCTCTCAATTTTAATATTGAAAACGGAATAGTTGTAATCCAGAGGTAAACGTTGTAGCCATTAGCCGATTTCGCTTGGCTGCAAACTTTTTAATTTAGTATTTTATCAGTGACAAATATCAGGCTCGTGAAGGTGAATCACGAGACGATGAGCAAGCTAGATAATGTACAATCAGCTCATATTTCACGAATTTTCATTGAGTTAACGTAGCTGGCGCAGCGTAAATATCACGGGTTTTGGTAAACAAATGAGAGCTTATCGTTAAACAACGCGCTTGCAACGCAGTGCTGCCGAATTTCGATTAAATCCTCAATTAAATGTTCCTTGGCACCGTTCCACATCGCAGAGAATCTTGATGAGAAGCGCTCAAAACGATTCTCTTTGTGTCGAACGTATCCGACTAAAAATAAATGAAGCACACGTGTACGCGTAACTGCATTATGCAACGACGATATTCTGGCAATTTATTTTTATAGTTTTTATCGTTATTTTATAGTTACTTTAGAGTGATTTTAGAGTTACATTACAGTTATTTTATAATTACTTTAGAGTTACTTTAGAGTTACTTTAGAGTTATTTTATAGTTACTTTATAGTTATTTTATAGCTATAGTTATTTTATATTTTCCATAACAATATTTTCTTACTTTTATAGTTATGTTTTATAGTTATTTTAGAGTTACTTTAGAGTTATTCTATAGTTACTTTATAGTTATTTTATAGCTATAGTCATTTTATATTTTCCATAACAATATTTTCTTACTTTTATAGTTATCTTTTATAGTTATCTTTATAATTATTTTAAACTCTTACAGACTTTGCAAGTAATGCATTTCATTCGCTAGAGAAATGTCATTTACTTTAGAGTTATTTTATAGTTACTTTAGAATTACTTTAGAGTAATTTTATAGTTACTTTATATAGTTATATTATATTTGCGATAACTATATTTTCTATTCCTTTTATAGTCATTTATAGTTATTATCTTTATAATTATTTTATACTCTGACACACTTTGCGAGTAGTGCATTTCATTCGCTAGAGAATTATTATTTTCTTTAGAGTAATTTTATAGTTACTGTAGAGTTACTTTAGACTTATTTTCCAGTTATTTTATAGTTACTTTATAGTTATATTATATTGCGATAACTATATTTTCTATTCCTTTTATAGTCATTTATAGTTATTATCTTTATAGTTATTTTATACTCTGACACACTTTGCGAGTAGTGCATTTCATTCGCTAGAGAAATATTATTTACTTTAGAGTTATTTTATAGTTATTTTATAGTTACTTTAGAGTAATTTTATAGTTACTCCAGAGTTACTTTAGAGTAATTTTGTAGTTACTTTAGAATTATTTTATAGTTACTTTAGAGTCACTTTAGAGTTATTTTATAGTTAGTTTATAGTTACTTTAGAGTAACTTTATATTTTCGATAACTTCTAGAATTTCATTTGCTAGAGAAATGTTTATTTAGAAAATAGACGCAAATTTTTTGACAAAGTACAGCGCAGTACTTGAACAAAATTTCAAACATAAAACATGGAGAACTCTCTGGCGAATGATTACACGAATGCAGATTGAACTTTTTTGTTAGTGACGCACTAACAAAATTACTCGTTAGCATAAATATAAAATTTTTATTTGGTATGTTAACAAAATGCAGGGTGATATTTAACAGAATTTCGAACGTGAAATATCAAACGTGGAAAATTCCCTGGCAAAACATTGGCATACACGCAGATTGAATTCACAAATGAATTTTATTTGCTGACGAACTTTCAATTGGGAATTTTGCAACTGCAGATTGAATTCGCAAATAAATTTCGTTCGCCGGCTAAAGTTTTAATTGGAAATTTTGTAAATGCAAATCGAACTCGCAAATCCACGTTTTGCCCGGAAGTTTTCTAAGGAAGTGAGATGTATTTGCGAGTTGAATCTACGTTTGTGAAATTTTCAATATTTCATGAAATTTATCTGCAAATTAAGCCCGCGGTAAAACCTCACTTCTGTCTTTCAGGAAATATTTTACATTGGGAATTTTTTCCAATATACCATAGCAGAACGTGGCTAAACTCTGTGTTGTTTATTAAAAATAGATGCTGGAATTTTCAATGATAAATATTCTAGAAATGTCCACTTGCAAATTGTGTAATAATTTACCTGGCTTTTAAAACGTGACACCTTTACTTTCGCAATCTGATCTTTCACCGAGTTTATTCTTTCCAAAGATGTGTTTTATATGATTTCTTTTTTTCGAAAAATTTCTAAGTTCAAACGTCCTCATGGACACTGAAAAATGTATTTTATAATCACATTCACCAAGGTTTTGAAGATTGAAGTTCTTCGAAATTTCTTTATGTTTTTCACAAAAAGCTAAAAATCAGGAGAGCTTTAAATATAAAAAAAATTGTCTGTCAAAATTTTGAAATAATTCGATACATTTCGTGCAAGATCTGAAAAGAGATAGTGTCCGAAGCAAGTGTTATTACATTGTAACAAAATTATCGAGACACCCTCTATATTCTAGATTGAAAACGATGTTCACTATCGAGAAACAAAATAACATCTATTTCAACGTTTATTATTGAAATTCGACGTTACTTTTTGAACAATTCAATATTTCAATTTACCTCGTCATTTTGCTTTGGTCTTTCTATTTTATTAAAAGAAAAAACATGATATCGAATATGTGACAAGTTAAATTAGCGTTTGACGATGTTAAAATCTCTTTCCACTCCGCGATAGAATTTTGGTACGCCGTAAACCCATGTGAGTATCAGATTTGAAGGAAGATTGATGCACGAAATCGTGGACTGGTTTCCGAATTAAGGACGTGCGTGACGCTCCAATTATAGTATACATCCGCGTTCAGTGTGGTAAATTAAAACAGAGTGCACACAAAATGCAGAGGAACAGTCTGTAGAGTCTTCATTAAGATTCAGGCAGTTTAATCATATTCTTTCGTACATATTTTTGTATGTGAGAATTTGCAGTTTTTAGGAAGCAAAGTTTGTCGCAAAGTTTCATAGTTAGAGGAATTAAATAATAGTATTTTGTGACAGTGAATTTACAAAGATTTAATATATCGAGAATGTTATTTAAAAATGTTCTAAGACATTTGAATTAGATTTTTACTGCTGTTATTGGACGATTATCAATACTCGAAGATGTTAAATAAAAATTATGTTTATTGTCTAATAAAAAAAATTATGTTTGTTATCTGATTTATGTTTATTATCTAATAAAGTTTGTCGCAAAGATTTAAAGTTGAAAGGAATAAATAATAGTATTTTGTGACAATGAATTTAATAGTAATAAATTAATAATTTAATATATTGAGAATGTGTATTATAAAATAGACATGTAATTTAAAAATGTTCTAAGACATTTGAATTAGATTTTTACTGCTGTTATTGAACGATTATCAATACTCGACGATGTTAAATAAAAATTATGTTTATTATCTAATAAAAAAGATTATTATTATCTGAATTATGTTTATAATCTAATAAAATTTGTCGCAAAGTTTTGAAGTTGAAAGGATTAAATAATAGTATTTCGTGACAATGAATTTAATAGTAATAAATTAATAATTTAATATATTGAGAATGTGTATTATAAAATACACATGTAATTTAAAAATGTTCTAAGACATTTGAATTAGATTTTTACTGCTGTTATTGAACGATTAACGATCAATACTCGAAGATGTTAAATAAAAATTATGTTTATTATCTAATAAAAAAAAATGTTTATTATCTAATAAAGTTTGTCGCAAAGATTTAAAGTTGAAAGGAATAAATAATAGTATTTTGTGACAATGAATTTAATAATAATGAATTAATAATTTAATATATTGAGAATGTGTTTATAAAATACAATTTAAAAATGTTCTAAGACATGTGAGGCTTTTACTGTTATTTAACGATTATCAATAGATATTAAATAAAAATTATGTTTATTATCTACAATGACTTGACAAAAGTATTTAAATATTCCTAATGTCATAAATGTTGCACAAGACGATGAAGTTTTACCATCATAAAATATGAAGGCCTATATTCTCATCTATCTATATGTACAAGTTATAAAACTTATTACAATCCATTATAAATATAGATTATACTACTATAATTCATTCAATTAACGAAACGCGATATTTAATGAAATCATTCTTAATTATAATTAATAAATAATTCATTCATTCGTCAAGTGTACGTCTGTAGCAATTTCAGCACGTATTTATTATTATCGATTAAAAATTTTCTCAATAAAGTCACAACGTGACTCATTATAAAGTTAATAAATTCTATACAATAATAAAGTAAATAAATTCTACAACACACTTGTATATTTCATTCATGCGCAATATGTTTATTGATCAAATATATTTTACAATATTCATTCAATACCCTTTTCATGGCGTATTATACGCGAGTAAAGTAAATTAATTAACTGGACATTCGAATGTTAATAAAAATATATCTTTCAGTGTTGGAAACAGCTCCATTTTATAATAGAACTTGAAATTTCATGTCGTGAAACTTACACGAGATGAAACTTACGTTTCTAACGGACATAGTTGTCTACTTGTATGTAATGGTCGAACTCTTTACGA
This sequence comes from Frieseomelitta varia, assembly GCF_011392965.1. NCBI lineage: Eukaryota > Metazoa > Arthropoda > Insecta > Hymenoptera > Apidae > Frieseomelitta > Frieseomelitta varia. The sequence goes on from NW_025109428.1 coordinate 613,320, forward strand.
AGCAAACAAACAAGCAAGGAAGACCCTCGAAGCTTCCGGCAGCAATGTTCTTCCAGCTGAAACTGTTAGAAGCTTTCAAGTGCGAGCCTTTTGAAAAATGATTCCAACTTTTTATATAACGTTCTATCCATTTCAGCGCCGCATCCACGAATTCATAAAGCCTGATAGACGTCTTCTAGATGGCAGTTTAACGAGCCCACGACGAGTGACGTTACAAATGACAGGTCAAGAACAACACTGAACCAGTTTGTTGGAAATTAATTTTGCGAAGACGAACAATTTGCCTTTCGTGAATTGTAAAGTTATTCCTATGTTCAAAAATATATTAACCCATTGATTAGGCTGTGGATTTTTATACTTTTGAAAGTATATTAGGATTCATATTCTTGAAAAATGTAACAGGAAGAAATTGTTTTGGATATTTCATGATATTGTCACTATCTTCCTTTGTCTTTTATTAAGATAAAGTTTTATATAATATATATTATATATAATTTATATATAATATATAATATTATATAAATATATAATATAATATTACATTATATTAATATGTAATAATTACTTATATATAAGTTAATTTTCTGAGACCTGCTTTTCCTAAATCTGTGTTTACAGATTTTGAAAGATTCATATCCTTCATATAATTTATATATAATGTATAATATTATATAAAAATATAAGATAATATAATATTATATTAATATGTAATAATTATTTATATGTAAATTAATTTTCTGAGACCTGCTTTTCCTAAATCTGTGTTTACAGATTTTGAAAGATTCATACCTTTCATATAATTTATATATAATATATAATATTATATTATATTAATATGTAATAATTATTTATATATAAATTAATTTTCTGAAATCTGCTTCTCCTAAATCTGTGTTTACAGATTTTGAAAGTTTCATATCTTGGAGAGTCCAACATTCAGACACACTAAGACAAATTCTCGAAGAGTGTATCATTTCAAAAAGAATCATTCATTATCCACCAAACAAATTTATTTTGCGAAGCTATTTAAAAGGGAGGGAATTTTATTTAAAAAGTAATTCTGAAATTGTTCAACAACTGTAAGACGATATTCCTCGTTTCATTCCATGAAAAGCTTCGATAAAAAAAGTAAAAACTGCATCAAAACGATCGTAATATAATAGAAAAATCGTGCAACTTTCGTTCGAAACATTTCTTCGTCATTTGTTATTAATTCATGGATTCGGATTCGCTTCGTTATTAATTTAGTTAGTAAGTTGTTTTCAAGTCGTCATGTGTTACCAGACTCATTCTGTATAGAGGCGAATAATGCAGATGACTGTCGTTCAGACAACTCCAGGTTGTTTTGTGAAGCCTTTTGTTTCCTCGTGCTCGCGGCAAGCAGTGACGATAAAGACAAGTAAATCCATGATCGTGAATCATGTTAGATTAAGTTCAAGTGTTCAGTGTGTATACACAACGGAATTACTGTCTCGCGTAGATTAATTGTAGACGCTCGTGGAATCGTTGTTCGAGGCTAATTATTCAACAGCGTTCTCGAAACTGTCGTACGAGTAACTACGAGTACCAATAGTAATCGATAAATAATATAATATTTGTCATAGTGTGTAATAATAGAGGAATTATGTTTTATGATATATATCTCGCATGTTTATGTACTTTTAAATTTTTTAAATTTCTCCTTTTAAATTTTAAACTTGTGTTCTTAGATCGATAAATTTAATCAATCACTTATCATAGTATATAGTAGTATAAGAATTATGTTTTATAATATGTCACGCATGATTCTGTATTTTTGCCCCTTTCTAAATTTTAAATTTGTGTGCTTTTGTCTGAGAGTAAAATATTTTTGAAGTTATTAAGAGTAAAATTTAGAACATTTAGAGTAAATATTTGCTATAGTAATATTAGTAAATATTATTTTACTATTATTATTAGTAAATATTACTATTACATATACTACATATACTACTATATATTATTAGTAAATGTTATTACAGTAAATATTATTTCACGAATAATATTCCTTATTGTGATATTAATGGGAGATGTTTTTTATTAAATCTGTGGAATTTTATGAAACCATTGCTTTGTTGAAAGAAAAGCCTATCTATACAAGATAGTTTTGTTATGTATTTGTAAAAATTGTTAAATGATGATACTACCATTTTCGATGCCTTTTTTAAAAAATTAGATTATTATTTTTAATTTTTGATATTGAAATTACTTTATCAATCCCTATAATTTTATATTTAAAGTATATAAATTTTTATTATATATTAAATATATAATTTTATTAGTTATATTACTTTATTAATTCCTATAATTTTATATTTAAAATATATAAATATTTATTATATACTAAACATATAATTTTATTATTTATATTACTTTATTAATTCCTATAATTTTATATTTAAAATATATAAATTTTTATTATATACTAGATATATAATTTTATTACTTATATTACTTTATTAATTCCTATAATTTTATATTTAAAATATATAAATTTTTATTATATACTAGATATATAATTTTATTGCTTATATTACTTTATTAATTCCTATAATTTTATATTTAAAATATATAAATTTTTATTATATACTAAACATATAATTTTATCATTTATATTACTTTATTAATTCCTATAATTTTATATTTAAAATATATAAATTTTTATTATATACTAAACATATGTTTTATTATATATATATATATATATATATATATATATATATATATATATAATTAATAAACAATTTTATTATTTACTTTTATAATATTGTTTACATTAATTCGAGAAATAATTTTACTATTTATAACATTATTTACATTAATTGTAGAATGAAACAACTCTTACGATTGAATACGTATGACATTCCCACTCGTGCCTACGATTGCATCCCCATTTCGATTCCCAATTCGAAAAGTTCCCTTGCCCGGGGAAGATGCCGCGAGACGATAGCCAGTTCCTTCGCCTTCCACGCAGATTGAGAATATCCGGTTATCTCGCGGGGAAATAACTGGTACAAAAGCGGCCGCGATTGTGAACGGTGTTACCGCTGTCTCTGCCCGAGATATTCGCCGCCCTTTGTCCGCGAAATAATTCGATATATCGCCGGCTGCCGGGCTTTTGCCGGTATCGCGATTGTCGAGTGTCGCCGCTACTGTCAAAGTGTCCTTTTTATAGGCAACCGGGGAATAATAGGTGGAAATAATACATCAAGCCAACTGAACGCGACAGCTGAATGTCCTGGATGTTTCGACGTGTTTGTCCCTTTCTCTCTCTCTCTCTCTCTCTCTCTCTCTCTCTCTCTCCTTCTCTCTGTATTTGAGATCTTCAACGATCGTTTCTAGAAAGTTTCTTCTTTTTTTTTTGTAACTCTTGATTGACAAGCGAAGAGAATCCTATTTTGGAAAAAAATGGCGCTTCGATTTGCGAATGATCGAAGGGAGAAACGAGACGAACGGTGGGAACAATGAGTGAGCGCGTTTCAAAGCGAGAAAACACACGTGCGTGTTCGTAACGATAAATATTCGAACGATCGTCGGTAGAATCAGTGATTTCTCATGCAAATTTCCATTTGATAATTGCAGTTCGAAAAGTTTTCTCGTGGGTTCAATCGAGTTCGACGCGATATCAACTCGATTGAACGCGAAGGACGTAGGGGGAAGGAGGAATTGGAAATTAAATGCGAGGAACAACGAAAATACACAGCCATTCGTTGGACAGCGTGCATAATTCCAAGTGACGTGTCGTAAATGGCCGGCGTATTTTCAAGTTTCGAAACTTTTAATTGGCGAGAGCAGAGACGCTGCAACTCTGGCGAGGCTAGATACTTGCCTAACAGGAAAAACTGGGAAAAAGTTGGGGTGAATTTTTCACTTTCTCGTCTTTAATGGCTATCGTTACGGTATGAACTTGTCGACTCGTAAAAAGTGAACTTTTTTTTTTCATTCGTTTTGAAAAACAAAAAAAAAAAAAAAAAATCACTCCATGACGACATTGTGTTCTGTTTCGTTGCGCTTTTGAGAAATTATGTTAATGACTTTTATTTCCTTCTTCTCGTACTTTATGAATTTATGAATTATCTTCACGATTTAACATTCGTTCTGTTCACTTTTGGCAGAGAGGCATAAATGTGAGATGTATTAACACGAAGGAAATTGATTATGTTAGTAAACATGTGAAGCATGTTACAATGAGAAATTTTTAACGATCGTGTTCATGAAATTTGAAATTAATTTGATTTTCATTGCAGGCGTTCGATTTTGTTTACTCATTTCTGAAATTATTTAATTATTTAATTGGAATTCTAACATAAGCACATTCTAACATAAGAATACGCAGAGTAGTATATTCTAATGGATAGAAATCTAAAGTTTAAACTTGAAATTAACAGTGAGAAGAGAAAAAATATATATATGAGCAAAACCATCAACAAGAAGTATTTCCTTGCGATTCTTAATTTCAGTGATAGCTATGAAATAAGAAAAAAATAAAAAAATAAAATAAAATAGAATAAAATAAGAACAAAGTGAAAAGAGACAGGCAGAATATTAAAGTTCTTTACAACAATATTTTTACGATCCTTGATATTAAAATTTTATTTCAACATCCAGGATAACGTCACAAATTAAGTTTTTTAAAATAATTTTTTCTCGATTTCTATTAAAACAACTTAAAATACGAAAATTACGAGAACTGCTAAATCATTAGGTTTATTTAAAATGATATATAATAAAAGACGTCGTAGTAAAATTACTTTTGCAATAAAAGCTTGACGATACTTAAAATAATAAAAACTGTAAAACTTAAAATAATAAAAACTGTAATAAAACTTGAATCTTACAATAATAAAATCTGTAAACTTGAACACTTAAAATAATAAAAACTGTAAACTTGACGATACTTAAAGTAATAAAAACTGTAATAAAACCTTGACGATACTTAAAATACTCATAAAACTTGCAATCAGTATTTATTGAATTTAACCATTTCTCTCTATACAATTTATTGTCACGTAAATTTTGTAGTATTGTCATGTACTGCCTTTTAAAATTAAATCCCTCAATTATTAATCGAAATCAATTGGGACCGTGGCAGCGATTAACGTTTAATCAACTAATGCCGCGAGTAATTGGCTTAGAATAATTCGCAGTAAACACGTAAAAGCGCTTAGATTTACATAATAATTAGTTGAATCGCGTTCGACAATTAGATTTCCTGCAGTTTTTCAATCAGTTGTGTTTTATTTATCTTTCTAACCGAACCAATTTTTTATTTGACTGTCAGGAAAATTGTAACTTTGATCAGAGAATTTATAAGTTACTATATAATACATAACTGATGAATCTTCCCAATTTTCCAATTTTATTCTTAAATTTTTAAATTTGTTTCATTGCTTATTACCTATGCAGATGAACTACACATTCTTTTATGAATATTACTTTCCAATGAGAATTTAGAATCTACAAATTCATAATAAACTGTATTGAACGATAAGTATCTTATACTATTATAAAAAAAAAATTATCTTATACTATCTTATAGTATTATAAAAAAAACGTTCGATATTGAATTATTTTATATATTTAATTTAATAATTTATATTAATATCTTATACTATTATAAATAAATATCTTATACTATATATCTTATACTATTAGAAATAAATATCTTATACTATATATCTTATACTATTATAAAAAAAACGTTCGATATTGAATTATTTTATATATTTAATTTAATAATTTATATTAATTTACAAATTATTTTAAATGCATGAATGTACACACATTAATTTAATGCAATTATGTATTAATTTATAATTCAATTTTGCACTATGATTATCACATTGTATGTTACATCTGCAAGTTATTTAATATTATAATTCAATTCTGCACTACGCTATTAAATAATTACGAATTTCCGTATTATTGGGGTTGTTTTATACTCTGTGATTCCTCATTACTGTAATTAGTTCTGTTTATATACTTACTGCGAGCAATATCCTTTGCGTAAAAATAACCAGCAACGTCATTACTTTCTTCTCCCGTTCTCAGCTTCTCATTTTGCCTGACGTCTCGCGCAAAAATATTTAATATCCTTTTTTCCTTTCTTTTGCCGCGCGAACGAACGCGGGGGAATTCGAGAGAAATAAAAAGGAGCACAGTGTGAACGTAAGTCGAGAAAATAACTTGTTGGTCTTGAGAGTGGTGTCTGGAGAGTTTGTGCACTCTGACGAATGAAATTCAACGGAATACGCAACGAAAGTCTGACAATCCGAGAAAGACGACTCGGCAATCCCGCGTCGCGTGATTGAAAATTTTGTATTATCTGCGAGATGAAAGGCACTATGTGAAAATATCGGCGAAGGACCCTTCCCGAAGCGAATAGAAAAATTTCTGGGACTTTTGTGCAACCTCATCTCGCGTTTCGTGCGAAATTTTGATCATTAAAATGGCAACCAGGAAATGAAAATAATTAATGTATAAAGAGGATGTATTTTTATATATATTATTAAATTATTTATTAATTAATTATTTAATTATTAATTAAACTATGTATTTATATGTATTATTAAATTATTTATTTGCTAATTGTTTGATTATTAATTAAACTATGTATTTATATATATTGTTAAATTATTTATTTACTTATTGTTTAATTATTAATTAAACTATGTATTTATATATGTTGTTAAATTATTTATTTACTAATTGTTTAATTATTAATTAAACTATGTATTTATATATATTGTTAAATTATTTATTTATTAATTGTTTAATTATTAATTAAACTATGTATTTATATATATATTTGAATTATTTATTTATTAATTATTTAATTATTAATTAAACTACGTATTTATATATATTATTAAATTATTTATTTACTAATTATTTAATTATTAATTAAATTATGTATTTATATATATTATTAAATTATTTATTTATTAATTATTTAATTATTAATTAAACTATGTATTTATATATATTATGTGTAGAACATGAAACATATGTTTGTACACAACATTTGTTTTATAAAGAAATAGCAAAAGAATCACGTTATTTTTATTAAAATCTGCTTCGACACACTTCTTCTCGTATAACGAAAATAACGCTTTCTTATTGTTTCAAATATTTTAAGAAATATGACATTTAATATATATATATAAATATATATATATATATATACATACAAATGTTTTATTAAATGGTGTAAATTAATAAATGAAATATATTAAAAGTAATTGAGCCACATACGATACGTAAAAGAGAAAATTGGAAATATGTAAACAATACATTTTCATACTAATGTGTAAAGTAATTGTGTCTCTTATTGAAAAGGAGAGAGGAAGAGTAAGAAATTTATAAATACAAGATACTAAATTATAAATTTGATTCACTATAAGTTCGATCGTTCTTCGTCTTCATGCACTGGTGCAGTTAGTGGATAACAGTTTTTAGACCATCTCTAGAAAAATATTGCTGATTTCTATTGCTCTCTATCGAAATAATTTTTTAAAAATTACAAAATCCCCACAGGCAAGTTTGCACGATGTCCAAATTTCTCGGTGAACAATAAAACTCGAAAACAAAAGAAAAATGGAATTAATCGACAATCGATCGCAAGAATCTGTTGCTAAACAACGCACTTAACACTTTTACGAGCAGGCAATATATACTTTGTTCAGAATATTTCATAATATTTCCAATATTTGTGCATTAGAACACAATTCTGTATGATCTTCGTATTATTTCATTCTCCAAAAGTTCTTCAAAAGGAGCAGCAAACATAGTCAATCGATATGGATTTACCACGTTCATCAATCCTTCAGATACAACTTTCGTCATAAAGTTATTTCAACAGCAATAAATTTTACAATCACATACGAACGAAATCAACATTGACATCTCCTCCATTTAGAGTCGCGAAAGCTACTATCAAAATCCTGATTACTGTCCTGATCGTCGATATCGGCGTGATTTGAATCCACAGGGAATCGTCAGAAAGTTTCAATCGTCAAACATCCTGGTGGTTTAGGAAACGCGCGTCTCACCCTCGTACTTGCAAATTTCATGGGAGAGAACTTTCCACCACAATATCGGAAGCGGTTTCATCGAAATTCGTCTGTGGAGGGTGCATTCGATCGGCAAATTTCAAGGCAGGGCTAATTGATCGGCTTGTTAATGCATCCAGAGCGGGTAAGGTAACTCTAGAATTCATCGTGCCCCGAGCGTAGCATGAATGCATCTTCTCGAAACGAGCGTAACCCTTGTTTTTTTTTTTTTTTTTAATGGGATTTAGCGTCGAATCGACTACGAGGTGTCAAAATTGACTCTTTATAACTTGTCTAGTAGTTGGGTCTCCTTTAGGTAGTTGATAACGTTTTTTTTTTGTTGTTTCTTGCATGTTAGAGCGGTGTTTTCGTTTAATCCACATTTACTTCTTACGCTTTGGTATTTTCTGCATTCATTTAGTAGGTGCTGGGTGGTGATTTGTAGGTTGCAGGTGTTGGAGAAAGGAGGTTCCGTTTTGGTTAGTAGGTATTCGTGTGTGATCTTGGAGTGTCCTATTCGAAGCCTGGTCATAGCTGTCCTTTCTTTTCTGCTTAGATTGTTATTTGGTATTTTTTGATAGAAACGGTGCGCTACGTCATGTATTTTGGCTCTGTTTGTCGTAGTCCAAATTCTGTTCCATTCTTCTCTTTCCGCTTTGGTCGTTGAAGCTAGAAGGTCTTGGTGTTGGATTGGGATGTTGGTTTCTTTTGTTTGGTCGATTGTTGCTTCTTTGGCTAAGGAATTGGCTTGCTCGTTTCCTTCGATTCCCTGGTGTGACGGGATCCACGTGATTATATATATGTTTGTGGTCATTAGTAAGTTCGGTATAGGTTTCCTGGATCATTTGTATGACTTCGTTCGTTTTGTTGCTATTGATGTTTGTTGTCGCGTTTATTGCAGTCAACGAATCCGTACAGATTACCCTTGATTGATATTTGTTTTCACGGATGTGCCGCAGTGCTTCAAGTATCGCGTATGCTTCAGCGGTCAGGATGTATGTGTGTTTGGAGAGTCGTTGTTTTTTGGTGGAGTTTTCTGTGACTATTGCGAATCCTATTCCCTGTTTAGTTTTAGAGGCGTCTGTATATATCTTGTGGTAGTTCTTGTAGGTGTTGTTTAGTTTCTGGAAATCCTGTTTGTGTTCTATGTTGTTTTTTTCATTTTTCTTTTTTTTTTTTGGATAACCAGGTCAGTGTTTGTTTCTGGCGTTTTTAATGTCCATGGGGCTATTTTTCCATGGTTGCGTTCGATAATAATAGGTGTTGAAGTGATTTCTGTTGTATTCGGATATTTTTTTAGTCTCGTACGGAATGGCTCCGGTTGTCTTGAGTTTCTGTTGTGGTGGTTTATTAGTCTGTCGGCAAAGGTGTTGTTGTATGTTGGTAAACCCTTGTTTTGTTAATATCGAATCACGCGACTCACTCGGCCAAGTCAATTCGCTTGCTCCGAATGTTGCTGACACACGAGCACCAGCCATCCTCCAGCTCCTCGATACCCGGGCCACGTCACGTGTGGTAATTGATATTAGCCATTTTCCCGAGGCTTCTTCTAATACCTCGGGCTCATTACTCCGCTCATCAGCCCGCCCGAGTGTCCAATTCTGAAACCGGCGGACCCTATTAGCGGTGGCGGCGGCAAAATCCTCGTAAGTTTGCTCCTGCAAATTATCCAGCGGGATACACGGAGCACGCTTGTAAACGTGTGGCACGGCTCGTGTTTTAGCTCGTCGACTAGAAGAGGAGAGTAGATTCGCGAGTAGAACGGTGTGATTAATTGAACGGCTGACCTCGAATAAGGGGTCACGTTTACAAGAGATTCGGAGACTTTCTCCGTGAGCTTCCTGAGGACACGTTTTATTTTATTTCGCTTATTCTATTTATTATTTATTTTATTATTTATTATTTACTTTATTTTATTATTTATTTTATTTTATTTATTATTTATTTTATTTTATTTTTTATTTATTATTTATTTACTTATTTTCTTTTGTTATTTATTTATTTTATTTTATTTATTATTTATTTACTTATTTTATTTTCTTTTCTTTTGTTATTTATTTATTTTATTTTATTTATTGTTTATTAATTTTGTTATTTATATTTTATTTTGTTATTTATTTATCTTATTTTATTTTATTTATTATTTATTTATTTTCTTTTATTTTCTTTTACTTTTTTTTTACATTTTTCTTTACTTTTTTTTCTTTTTTTTTTCTTTTCTTTTCTTTTCTTTTATTTATTTATTTCGTTTTATTTTACGTTGACTTCTGTCTGATTGTATATTAAAATAATCCTCGGACTAATGTTAGAACCACATCAGAATGAAATAATTAGTATTGATTTAGTGTTCTAAAGAATTTAATATGAAGAAACATAAAGACTAGGATGTTAATACTGATTTATAAAACTTGTTCGTTATAAGAAGATAAAAGAAGAAATCGTTGTTCTCAGATCCATTAATCAATTGAGAAAGTTAGAAGAGGAATATTTAATTAGAATTCGGAAATTACGTTAATTAGAAAATCTGAGCATTAAAAGTATATTAAAATGTAAAAAGTATTTTTTGTACTTTTAATTCTTTTTCTTTTAATAACAAATGATAGTTTATTTTATTTTATTTCGTTATTTATTTATCTTATCTTATTTTATTTTATTTTATTTATTATTTATTTATTTTCTTATTTAAATCTAATTTATTTTCTTATTTAAACCTATTTAAAATGTCGATTTTATTACTGTTAGCTGAGTTTCGATCGAAATGTAAAATACATGAAAAATGTATGTTTAAACTGTTAGTCGAGATTTCTATTCAATGTTTGCCAATCTTTTTTACCTTTTCGATATTTTTCTTATAAATTGTTTTAATGCCAAACGAAACAACTTTTTTTGCTGTGAGTGTTCGTTTTTTTTACGATCTATCTAAATTCGAAAAAAAAAAAAAAACACCATATGCAAACACATAATTCAAACATGGAGAAATTCGTAGGAATTTAAAAATTTTTAATGAATATTCCAATCGCGAGATGAAAAAAAAAAAAATGTGGAGGAGAAGAATAAAATATGGATTAAAATTGGAGAAAAAATTGTGGGGCTGCCGGATTAGTGTGAAATATTCGCAGCGACGAAAATTTTACACTTTCTTGTGAACAAACACGCGAATTTTGCTGCCCTTGCGAATATTCCATTGCTATTATCTCTACGAATATTTCAGCATTAATCTTGCCTTGTCTCTCAAGACAAGTGAATGTATGATGTTAATTAATGATTATTGGAATATCGGGAAGTATTGAAAAAATAAAATTTATATTACAAATAAGTTATTGCTGCTTGTGAAAGAAGTCGAACATATATAGCAATTTTTTTACGAATATATCGTGCAGATTGTACAGAACATTTTGAAATTTCGTTAATGATACAACGAAAGATTATCATGATTATTGATGTTTAAAACAATTCATTGCAAACGTACGAGCATGAATATTAAAATTAGTTTCAATGAATATCGAGGCTTATTATAGTTTGTTTGAATACTTTCGTGATACACGTTCATTTTCACAGAACAGAATTACGCTTGATAAGAGCAGCAAATACATGCAAAATATATTTAAAAAATAGGTCACTGTCATTAATATTTGGTAGATTATTAAGACTCGAAACTTTTCCATTGCACGTGTTATATATTATATTGTGTCCTTGTGTAAAATGTCTTATAATTTCTTGACCAATATAATCATGATGTAATGGTTTATGAAATTCTGAAATGTTTTATATAGCATAATGGTTTATGAAATTCTGAAATATTTTATATAGCACGTATATATTCATAACAAGTTTCTATAAATGTTCGAATAGTTTGGTGAGCTATTATAATATGTAAAAGTTCAAATAAGTAGGTTCAACAACTAAGACTTTATTCAATTAGATATTGATCAAAATTTAACCCAAACATATATATATAAAAACCAATACACCAAGAATTATAATATATAAACCAATACACCATGCATATGTATATGATATATTTAATTTATATTTAAAAGTTCAAATAAGTAGGTTCAACAACTAAGATTTTATTTAATTAGATATTGATCAAAATTTAATCCAAACATATATATATATATAAACCAATATACTAAGAATATATGCATATGTATATGATATATTCCTTAATTACTACTACTACCCAAAATTTTGCAACATCCATCATTTTCGTATTCTAAAGTAGAAAAAATAAAATAAATAAATAAATAAAATAAATACACGAATATCTGCGTTGTTTTAATCATAAATATTATTTCACTTTAGTATTTAAATTTTGCTTAATATAGTGGATAAAGAATAGTATTGGCAGATCTAGTTTTCTCGCAATATTTTTGCGAATATTTAAAACAAATAATACATTAACGAAATTTGTTTGCATAAGTGATTTACTAGGTTCAAAAATAATGTGCACAGCAATTTCCAATAATGAGTGCAATGTAATATATTCATTATATATAATCTACTCGCTGTATAGTATACACAATACAAATAATATAAAAATTCGAAAATAATTGAAATAATATCGACACAGGGAGTTTTTCTTGCACCATTTGAGAGAACAGAAATATTCTTAATAGTTTGAAGACTACATGTCCTTTTCTATTCCACGACATCTCAGCATTAAAGCTTCACCACGAAAATATATATTTCTAATAACATTCCATTATTAAATGCAAATTAGGCATTTAACTTTTCTCGACACTTGAATTTTTATATTTCTTGCATTATCGTTACTATTATTTAAGGAAACAGATTTCCAGTCGTACACGTCAATCATTAACCCCTTGCGCTGAGATGACTCCCAATATTTCCTCAGTTTTAAGTATATTTTCAAGTATATTCAAGTGAAAACAAGATAGGCGAAACGATCAACAAAATTTATTAATTCTCAGTCATTTCTCACCAGTGAACGTCATGTCACACCGACGAGCTCAAAAAAAGAAAGCGACGAATATCAATTGTATACATACGGGCTCGGTCACTCGTTATGGTCCGCAATCAGCTGCCAGCGCAAAGCGGTTGAAAAGAAACAACGCCCAAACGTTCAACAGCGTGCGCTGATTTATATTTAACTTTCCAAATTGTCCCACCGCGATCCCTCGGTGCGATCGTCCGCCGCTAAATCAAACTAAACTTTCCAAACACAGGCCACGAGCCCACCACCCCATCTAATCCCATCCACCGATCGCGCTCGTCGTTCTCCATTCCTAATTCAACCTCTGCCATTTCCAGGTACCGCCGCCCCGACGGGAGTTAAGCATCGCGATCGTTGTTAAGAAGGACGAAGTGGGAGAGAGGATCGAGTGGCTCGCAGCGAGCCGTCGAAGAAGGAGAGAGTGTGCAGCCAAGCACGTGACACCGAGTGCCGTGACCCGAGACACTTGTTGCACCGCTGCGGCCCCTTTAAAGTGTCACCGCGCTCCGTCCACGTGGCGGCAGGATTAGATCGACGCCCGAGAGAACAAGGAGGAAACGGAGAAGAAGGAAAACAAAAAAAGAAAGAAAGAAAGAAAAGAAAGAGAAACGCGCGTGCCGTGAATTTCGTCGTTTGCACTATCGTGGTGCACCAAGCGTGGATATGAGCGGTTCGAGCGTCCCGTGCTCGATGATCGTTGGCGAGGACGCGACGAGAAACCAACCTCGCGAGTGGTGAAGAGATCGTGTGTGATGCTGTCGTTTCGTCCGTTAGTGCGTGCACGCGTGTAAGAACCCAGCGGGATCTGTGTTTTGAGTTTCGCGGGAGAGAGGAGGAGAAGGGCGCTCGTTACAGGGTGGTGAACATGAACGTGATTTGGTGTCTAGACCGGTGACACCGGTCGCTGTTGTGCGTGCGTGGCTATCGCCGCTGGTTACTCCGAATTAGCAGACTATCACTGAGACGACGGATATCCTCGATCGGTGAGACGATTTTCTATTTTGATTCTCTCCAGTTGTATAATTTCGAATTGAAACGTACTGATACTAGCAGTGAGTTTTCAATCAGACGCAAGTATTTGACACCAGGAAGCTAACAAAGTGGCCATTTGTAATTTAATTTAACAGTTAACGGTTAGTTAATGATGATTTAATTTAATTTTAATTCATAGCCGTTCATAATTTCACGACAATCTTAATTTACCATAATTTTTGTGCTTTGGCTTGTGTTGTTCGTCGAAATTTAATTTCTCTGCCACAAATTTTATACTTTAGTCGTCGATAGTTCTACTGTAAGAAACATCGACATCTTTTGTATAGAAAATATTGTTGTATTTGTTTCAAACATGTGGGAAACTATAGTTGAATCCTCCTCACGAAGGATTTCAATATTTTTTTAAATACGATCAAGTTACTTCTGTTCAATTGAAAACTCTTCTCGGTGAAACAAGATGTTTAAGATGATAGTTGACTGCTCGTCCATTTAAAATGTTAAAAAAAAAAAAAACAATTTAATATTTAAATATATATCAAAAAGAAATAGAATTTAATGGAGGTATAATAGGTAATTTAGTTTAATTGTTATTATTATTTCTATATGATGGAAACATTTTAAGTTTGATTTTACAAGTGAATGATAATTAATACGATGTGTAGCTATAATACAAATTTAATGCGCAGAGCAGCATGAAATCTAACACAGTAGTACGTAACAATAAGTTGGTTAAACTTCGAATATCGAAATATAAATTACAAGGAATAATACCTCTGGAATTAATTTCCGTATTAAAGTATTTAATCGATGCTGCGAACAGTTTCATGAAATTATCAACGAGCGAAGGAATTTAGCAATAGTCGCGAATTTACAATGCCCACATAATGTGAACAATATGAAAATTTCGTTTCAATTGCAAAATGGAATCTTTGTTCAAATGAAGGCTGTTAAAATTAGATAATGAAACGAAATGAAAATAATACGGTAAAAGTATTTTCTTTAATAAAATTCTAGTCTAAGATTTTACTTATTGTTTTTTTTTTTTTTTTTTTATACAATACTATGAAAAAATCGTAGATAACGAAAGAAAGGTTTTATTTTTGGGGATAAATATAAATTTAACGTTATCTCTTTTAACTTTCAATAAATTTTTAACTTTAAAGCTATTGATAACTTAATTTAATTTAGATAATATTGATTGATTTGAGATAATGAATTTTATAAATGACTTTTCATTTATAATCTTATGTTCAATAATTTCATTTTGTGTTATCGAAATATTTTCAGTATTAGGTAAAAGTAATTGATTATACATTTACTACATGCTTTCATGCCAAAGTTTTATGAATATTTTAAACTTTCTATCGACTAGTTTAATTCTGGAATTACTTATAATAGCAGCTAGATAATGCAATTACAACCTTAAATCAGAAACTCAGAGACACGTGTACACATATTTAAGTAGCATTTTATAATTTAATATACAAGTTGCTCCACACTTTTGTCAAACGTTGCCGGTTCTCTATATAGTAAACGTAATTACTTTGTTAAAAAAAGTTTTATCCGTGAGTTTCATTTGAGTTCAAATAAAAATAAAAAGAAAAAAAATAGAAGAAACACGAAATAACAACAGATTGATTTTTCATTTGTTCAACTTTTTAATGAAAATTGATGGGTGTAGGAGACGGTCTCATTTCAAACAGCTTCAATTACGACGCGTTTAAATTGATCATTCCTTCAAAATAAATTAAACTCGAAACAACCATCGCGGATTAATTATTACATTTTTCCTGTCTTCATTTCATCGATTAACCTGAAAGCAGGATATAAATTTCTACGTGAATGATGTTGCTTTTCGTTAGTAAAATTTTTAACACCATCGAGAAAATATTTTACAATAAAGAAAAGATCGAACACTAATTTCATTTAAATCAACTTAACTTTTCTAACGATGCAAAATTCAACGAAGTACTGTTTTCTAATTTAATTTTCATTACATATTTACCATTATCATTATTTTATTTCATTATATATTAACTTTTATTGTTTTACTGAAATATTTTTGTTTTTCAAGTTCAAACATACTATTTATAATGTAGTAAATGTATTTACAAATACGATATGATTATTCAAACAACGGATAATATAATTTCAATTATTCTAGTAACACACAGGTATTTATTTCATAATTATACAATTAATTGAGCTCAAGTGAATTCATCTCTGCCGTTAATTGAGATATGCACGTAATTAGTATTCGATAATTTTGAATATGTGAACCTTTTTAATAGAGAAAAAAACGCCTTGTAAGTTTCGATAGAAAGGAAATAAGTGGGTAAATGAATAATTATGATAGGTTGATTTCACATAATTTATAAATCTTACGCGTTAGAGATTGTTCTGAGTATCTCGAACTTGCACGAGTTAGAGATAAAATACAATTCTTTCCTAAATGAAAATGAATAATTGAAAAGAAGCTAATAACTAAATTCATAATCATTTCCTCCAATACCAGAACCATCTGTAATAATATTCGAAATAAAATAAAAAAAAACACTGCTTTGAAATGATTCCTCATTCGTATGTCACTACACCTGTGATTTTGAATATTATATGTATACATAATCTTTCTTGTATATCTCATTTCATAAATATTAGACATTAAATACCTTTTCTCACATTGCAAGAAATTATCGTGTTTTATTAATAGTACCAATGGAATTTCGCAACGTTTAATTGTTTATCATTTAAAACTAGTAAATGGAATTCTGAAAAAACTCGTTAACAAAATTTTTCAGTTCTTTGCAGATGCTTCGCCGGTCTGCAAAGTTCAGTTGTTTATGAAATAAGAGGATTCGATTTAACCTCTTGCGCTGGAATGACGTGCCACGCGCATCGAGAACATATTGTTCCAAAATTGTAATAGTTTCTCAGTTTCAACTATAATAATTCAAGTAAAACAAACTAGTAGCAAACCGAGTAGTAAATTTATTGCTTCTCAATAACTTCTCAATAATCCAGCGATATATCATAACGACGAGTTCGAAAAGAAAGCGACGAATGATATTACACGGTTTCGGTCACTCGTTACGGTCCGCAAGTCAGCTGCCAGGCGCAAGCGGTTGAAATAAGAAGTGTCGACTCGAAAGAAACAAAACATGAAAGATTCACCTTTTTGAAAAATTCACATTTCACATTCGACTACACTCGACTGTATCTAAGTTCCGTATATATATATTTCGTCGCTTGTGTTATTTTTGCCGCTGCCAATGTTTAAAGGATCGACGCCCGACGCAAAATTCGCCGACGTATTGTATCAGAACGCGCAAGAACGAGCCTGAATAAACATTCTGACACACGCTTCGTGTTCCTTCAGTCGCGTAATCACGACTCAAAAAAAAAAAAAAAAAAAACAGCCGACATCTAAACCGTGTGATTTATAATTCGTAGGTGGATATCGTCGGGCTTGTAGAGGGGTGGGTTCGGCGAGGACAGCAGTGGAGAAAAGACCGGAAGGCTGGATCACCTTCGTGGAATGTCTTCAGGCGCCAAGCGGCTGGTGCAGTCGCTTCGGGGCCGCAGCGGGGGTGGCAGAGGCAGCGGTGGTGGCCGCGGCGATGCTGGCGGAGGGGACGGCAGCGGCGGCGGTGGCGGCGGAGCGAGCACCAGCGCGACCAGATTGTGCCATTACGACAGCGGTCACGAGCTCGACGAGATCTCGGTGGTCGGTGCCGCCATCAGGGGCAGCGAGGGCCTTCCCACCCCCACGACGCCCTGTCACTGCGGCGGCCTCAAGTATGGCAGCGGGCAGACGCTTTACAGCATCGCCGGCCTGGTGCCCCCTGCGCCCGCTGCACCTGCGCACGGAGCCCAGTCAGGTGAGTGAGCACCACTCGTTTAATCCTAATTCGTCACCCTTCGAGGGGATCGATTTTTTTTTTCTCTTTTTTGTATATTCTTCAAAAAATGAATCTCTGTAACCTTACACGTGAACTCTTAAAGTTGACGAAGGATGTTGTATGGTTGTTTGAAGGACGCGACGACCAATACTTAAACTTTGAAGTTTAAACATTTTTCTGGAAACTATGTTTCTCAGAACGGATGTCTCGAAATCTACTCTATCAATTGACTCAGAATTTTAAGTACGCGCGACTTGGTACATGTGCGACCATAGCTCCTATCAGAATCAACCAAAAATATTTTACTTTTTATGTTTCCTTAGGCTCTTCCGAAGTCTAACAGAAACGTGCAATAAAATGGTAATTGAAATTTTAAGTATCGCCACTTTTTTAATTACCGACTTTTTTCTTTTGTTTTGGTACCTGCTATAGTCAAACTCATGCTAATTAAGGGACATTCACATTTTTTTTTATTTGCGACAAGCAGAATGGCCGAACGTGAGACGACCTTTTTTAAGAGCGACTATGTTTGAGAGTAGGCAGTGCCACTAATTTTAACCCTTTTTGTCCCAAAAAATTTCGAAACGTCGTTGAAATACGTACAAATAAACCTTGTCAATTTGACTGCAAAAGGCATAATAGTTTCTTTGCAAAAAATTCCCTAACTAAGTTAAAAAAACACGCACTTTACACTTGTTAAGGGTAATCCAGCTTAAAAATAATCGACTGTTTGGGGATTTTTTTCTAAGAAAACCATGATACATTTTGGTACGCAGTTTTCGCATATAGATTTATTCATACTTAAAGAGTATTTACAATTTTTTTTTAACGAAAGTTGTGGAAATTATATAGCTTTAGGTAAAACATGTTTTTAAAAAACGGGTTCGAATGGCTGATTCTGGTCCACCTGGTTATTTGAAACTAAAAAAACCAAAATGCATCTTAATTAGTATAAATATGGCTATCTCTCATGAACCACGGAAACAGCGGAAATTTTAAAAATTAAAAAAATGGCAGAACTTTGAGCCATTTCTTGAATCAATCGTAAGTCTGCTTCTTGCATCATCAGTTCTGTTTTACTTCTTTTTGTATTTGAGTCGTATCTCTCTCTTTTCGAAAATGAAGAACATTGCTGCATCAGCGATGCATCATTTCATGCATCATTACATTTTCCAACAGTAAAGTAAATTTAGAAACATAATAATTTTTTTTTTTTTGTTAAATTACATGTTAAAGTAACGACGAATAGAGTATCATCAAGAAACAGACTAATCATTTAATTTTCGACCGATATCGGCTCAAATTCAAAAGTCACTTTCATTGAATATAAATGGAAATTTTCACGACACCCTCGGAAGAAGAATAAACTCGGAAAAATTGAAGGTAGACGCAGTAATTTCTTGTTAAAATTTGAACAAAGGGAACATGCTAATACGTCGTAAAAACGATACACGCTTAATGTATATCTCATCGATAATTCTACAGTTCATTGAGCACAGTGACACGAATTGAAATTTTTTCGCTGCAAAAGAATATTGGTACGAACGGCTGATTTCGTCAAATGACTTTGGATGGTAGCCAATAGCGCGGAACCCTCGAAGTTCTACTTCTCTGTTGTTATCTGAAACGATACCGAAGGTACAAACTTCTCCGTTAAAGTTTTATGGTTTTCTAACACAACCGTGGTGGTCTGTATGTCACAATGAAGGAGAGGAAGAAACAAGGAATAGCATAACGAGCCTAAAATGTTTCTACGTGTTTATTCCCGCGGGCAAACGAGAGCCTCTGTCAATTTTACAAAACTAATTTATCATGGAACTTCTCTCTTCTTATGCTCCAGAGAAATTATTGAACTTTATTGATTTTCACAAAAAAAAAAAAAAAAAACAATAACAACGGGAATGAAAGTTTCATACAGTTTAATTGTTTGTCGTTTAACTTGAGGGTGACTCGTTAATATAAATTTTCTAGTTCTTTAATGTTTCATCAGTCTGCAAAGTTCAATTCGTTCGACAGATGATTCGATTTAAAATAAGATTAATGACAAGCGTCAACTTTACATTAATTAAATTGATAATACAAAATACTTTCAAAAGTGTGTTATTATCTTGTTAGAAATAATTAGAATAATATTAAATTATAATAATTATTAATAATAATACATTAATATGCACAATTAATATATTAATGATAATACATAAATATATATAATTAATATATTAATAATAATATTAAAATAATATTAGAATAATATTAAATGAATATCTATATTAATTAATTCTCCATAATTAGTATAAATCGCAGTTTTACAATGACAATAGCATTTTCGATAAAATTACTTGCACGATATAACTATAACGATAATACTTTTTCTGACGATAATACTTTGTTTCTGTGTAGGAATATTGAATAATTTATGATAATATTTATAGTAATGAATTTATGTATTATTACTAATAATATGGTAATAAATTTAGGTAATCTGCATTTCGAGCTTTTAAAATAAAAGAAACTGCGAAGAAAGACCAGAAGGTTTATTTGAATTTATTCAGGCAGGGATTTTCATAAGCTAGTGGATCATATCGTGTCAGGTTCTTTGTTCAGTGTTGCGCTTCACAAAGAGAATTCGTGCTACAAGATGTTTGAAATTGCTTTTCTTGTTTTATAAGATATAACGTGGCGATTCAATGCTGCGTTTTCTCTGTGCGTCAGTTCTTGAAAACATTTCAAAACGATTTTTCACATATTTGTACATAAGGTTTACGATCGATGACGATGTTATCGGTCGTCTGTTAATTTAATTTTTAATATTTGACCAACGTAACGTATAAAAGTTTTATGACGAGAGGCATAAAAAGGACAACAATGATAATTTAGAGAATTTAGAGAAAATCACTCACTAATTTTATGAGTAAAAATAAATTTACAACACAAAAAGAAAAGAATTTAATTATTTTGCACGTAAAGAGGAATTCATGCGATGTTTAATTGACTCATAATGAAAAAATATATCATTTTTATTAAACAGTCGCGTGCAATTTCCAATGAAAAATTTAGCCAGAGAATCTAATAAAAGAAACTAAATTTGATTGTAGATGAATATAAACATTTCAAAATATATAGTTCATGTATACACGCATGAAAATAACAAATTTACATAAAATATATATCTAAATATATAGAATATATATATATATAAATATATGTAAATATATATAAAAATATATAAGTATTGGGCTATTACATTCAAAGTATATAAAAACTCAATGATACCACATAAGTATCGAATATAATATAACAAATAAAATTATAAAAATAACAAATTTACATAAAATATATATCTAAATATATAAAATATATATATAAATATATATAAATATATATAAATATATGTAAATATATATAAAAATATATAAGTATTGGGCTATTACATTCAAAGTATATAAAAACTCAATGACACCACATAAAGTATCGAATATTTACATATTTAAAAAGAGAAATTCACATTCTCCCTAAAATAAATTTAAAACAGAATTACACGTATTGCATGGAAAATTATTTAATCGTACACGTACATTATACGATGTATTTTACGTACAAATTTTATTTTACATGTATATTATGTAAGACGTGAAGTCATATATGTGTACATGTAGAGAAAAGAAGGAATTGCATTATTGAAACGATTAAATTTTCAACTATACTCGTCCCTTTGATCGTGTATACACTACTGAAGCCCGTGAATCCGCTCACGTTAGAAGGCAATGCATCATTCGTTATTGGTCCATAAGTTTTCAGAAAATTTTCCGCCTTGGCGGTCTCGCAGAGACATTCCTTGTTCAACAATTCTTCTGACAAAAAAAAGGTATGCGCCATTATGCGGTACATATGCATGCCATTCGTGATTCTCTCTCTCTTTCTCTCTATGCCTGTATGTAATACCGCGTTACGTGTAACAGTATGAAAGGTAGAGGTTTATTTCAATTCCCTGTCGCGTAGACGTTCCATCCTTTCGGGCGAATAATTCATGGAACAGTCATCCCCGCGAACGATACGTTCTAGTTCTTAAATCTTTGTCTTCGCAGTCCTTTTACGATGTTTTTTGCCCTCCGTTATTGTACTTGATACGGTACGATAAATTTTTGCGAAAGTTGAAAGCAGGAGCATAAATAAAGAATGGTCGGAATTTATTGATTGTTGGTAAAAAGGCAGTTTGTCTCCAAATATTGAAAAAATTGAAACAGTTGAAGTTAAAGAATGTTTTAATTAAGAAATTAAATTAAATTTTATAATTAAATGAAATAAATTTTTACTTTTTGCTCTGTTAGAGCATATATATATATACAAGTTGCTATGAGAATCTTCACAGTGTCAAAAATGTTTGATACTTCTATGGATTATATATACGTTTTATTATTACAGTCTGTGTTTATTAATGAAATGAATTCTAATTGCCCTTGTTATGTAAAAATTGCGATATGCAACAGTTATTTTTTAATATTGTTTCGAAATATCGTAATAAAATTTTTTACAGCATCAAATCTATTCGCAAGCGTTAAATTGCGAGTTTGCAACGTTCTACATTATTGCTTCTAAACGTGTAGTTAGGAAGAAAAGTTGTTTATTTATTTATTGAAAGATAAAACGATCGGAAAATTAAACACCCCATATGTAAATGCAAAGACCAACGTTACGTTAACGCAACATCTCATTTGCAATTCCTTTTAATATAGTATTTCCTAATAATATCGGGACAATGAAAAGAAATTGCGAAGGATTCGCTTAACATCTTTTTCGCTATATTTCGCTGCTTCCATTTCTACTGCGAAAGTTTGCAAAAGTTTCGAAAATTAGAATGCACGAGGAAGGAGGAAACTTTGGTAAAAGGAACTGTGAAATTAAAAACAGTTGACACCACGTGCGTGCACGTGATTAAACTTCCATGTGTACGTAACATGCGCTGCGCGCGAAGGTGAAAATTAATTTAGCGATTGATTATTTTAATCGATACTGACTCAATTTGCAGTAACAAGGACTGATAATGTGAATAACGTGATAACCAATAGAGAGGCGCGATGAAAATCATTAATATGCAAAACGCAACTACGATAAGTTTCAGTCCTAGCTTCCCTCTTCTTCTGCTCTTGAAATCAGTTGAAATTTCTATTAATTTACCAAGAAGCTTTTATAAATTTTTTATTTTTATCGTTATCAAGAGATTTGAAGTAAAAATTGTTCCTCTTTCAAATAAATTGTTTTATCCTATGATAACGTGCAAATAAGATACTAGTTGAACTTGGATAAATTATTTAACTCATCCAGCGTACAAGAAATCGTACAGGTTTTGATTGATCTCTAGAGAACACATATCTCTAGTCATTGTCGTGATTAATTTTTTTTTTTTAGAACAGTGTTGTGAATTTTTATTTTATAAAAGATTTTTAATGTTATAATTTCTTACAATGGATAGTCGCATTATAACCTTTGTAATATTATAATTAATATATATAATTAATATATATTGTATATATATATTGTATAATATAATATTATAATTATATATATTGTAATTAATATATATATACATATATGTTAGATTTTTAATATTATAATTCCTTACAATGGATAATTACATAGTAAGGAATATTATAATCTTTTTAATATTATAATTAACATATATATATATATATATGTATAATAAAACTTTTTAATATTATAATACCTTACAAAGGATAGTCGCATGCAATTTTATATAATTATAAACCATTTCCAATTAAAATTTAATTCAAATTAAGCATTTCCTCATTGGAGGACAAATGTATTTTATAATAATAGAATTTCATTTATAATTTTAATATAATTTTAAAAGTGAATATATCCTTTTACAAATATAATAACACTTTCATTTAAAAAGAAATATCCTAAAATTTCGTTCTACAAAAATTCCAATACGCATCGAAGATATTTAGTCACAACAATGAATGATAATTCATTTAGAAGGTATTTGTTATATGCAATTTCTGAATAACGTGAATTTTCATTACTTTCAACTGCTAAATGTTCTTTACAACTTCAACTGTTTCCCAATTTAGATTCTGAAGTGAAATTAAGCTCACATAGTAAAATAGAAATTAATTAATTAGTGCTCAAAATCTGTGCTCGTTTTTTCTTTTCTTTCACTGAAGCGAAATATTGGTCAACCGTTTCTCGAAAAAAATGCATGTAAAAAAAAAAAATGTATATTTCAAGTTCCTTTAAATTTGTATGTGAAAAGTTTCAAGCTTGAAATTGGAAACTTCTGAAGCGTCTATCGAGGGAGTCGGAAACTTCCTTTACACCACTGTTACAAAGGGTGGCCATGAGTATGCAAGTAAAAAGTAGATATGTTCTGTTAAGACGTGTCTGTTTGTCGAAGAATCCTGTCGAGGAACGTCGCCGTAACACTTGCAGAGTTCGTGAGACTTTTAAACGTGACACTTTGAAAGGTGAGCAAGAAAGTTCGTGCAGGTAAGTGTTCTGTCAGTGGACACACTGTATGAGGACATTTTCTGTGCAATGGATGTCCACGATCAGAAAAGAAACTTGATTTCTGAACAGATGGGTACACTAGAGTAGAAATTTTTCACTTGCTAATTGTTTGGTTTAAGAGATGGCGAGTATACTCGTTAAAAATCTACTATAATTAAAATAATTGATACAGCGTCGAATAACTTTAATACATGGGTTTATTTTATATCGCAATAATAACGTAATAATAATTCTAAATAATTGGATTAAATAAATTGGATAATTATTAACAAAGAAGTCGAATACTTGGGAAAAATGACGAATTAGAAATTTAGTCAATATCTGTTGTAATAATACATAAGGATATTTTTAATTGTTGAAAAATTAAATATATATATTTTAAATGTATTTATTTATTCTGTTTATATTAGTAATTTACTCTGTGTAATTTTATCAAATGAATTTCCTCATTGTTTTTTCTATTTCGTCGTGATTTTAAAATATTCTAAGATGTTCCTTTTTACTTTTCATTAAAATTCGAATTTAAACGGCAAATGGTAATTTTCACTCCTCATTGAAATTTTAATTTAAATAGCAAATGGTAATTTTAATTTAAATGGCAAATGGTAATTTTAATTTTTTATGGTAATGGAAATTTGAAGCAGAAGTGAAAATACACATACACGGTTCAAGCACATATTTAATAAAAACTTAACACACTTAGTGTAATATGAAAGTTTATTGATACAGTGGATTATGTCTGTTCAAATGCTTTTGCGATCTTTGGAAAATATATACTTGTATTAAATATCTTGTGACTTCTAGGAAACATAATTTCCACATTGAAATTTTAATATAATCATAATCTCTCACTACAGTGTTAATAAAATTTTAAAATATTTTATATAATACATATATTTATAAAATGTTTCTACAAATGTTCGAATATTTTTTCGTGAACTACTGTAAAAAAGAAAATAGTTGATTGTATAATTTTTATTATACATATTTATTACATCTTTTACATATTCCCACTATGTGATGTTACATATATATTCAGTCACACATATATATACATTATTGTGCATTTCCATATATATTCACTACATTTTATTTCATTACAATTCTATTTTATTTCATTCTATTCTATTTCTTATTTTATGTATTTAAAATGTATAAATATCTGCCAAGTGTACCAACAGCGTTAAATTATCATCAAATGTTTTCCTCGTTTTATTTTATTACGTTTAATACATCATTAATACGTCACATTACATTTTACAATAGGTCATCTTACATTTTTATACATACTCGAAATAAATGTCTGCAGTATGTATTAACAGGATGCATGAAATTATCGTCCAATGGTTCTTGCTAGCGTTTAATTTTGTTTCTCTTGTATAAATACACCACTATAACAATTAGTTCCTAATGAGCTTAAACACAGATACAAGAGGAGAGTCAGCATTTTGATAACGAAGTTTCCGTAAACGGCAACCAGCGACCTACTACGGTACAAAAGTCCTGACTCTGCTAAGTATCCTGTGGAATCCTGTTCGCCTGGACACACTTAAGCAGAAGGTACCTTAGCTGGCTGAAACGTTTTCGTGCATGACTCTGGAAGAAGTCCGACGAACTTCATGGATTAAGCTTAGGAAGCGTAAGGGAAACCCCTTACACAATGCCTTGTTCCATTGAGTGCGATTCCCCTAGTTATTTAGATAACTAGAATGTCCATTCTTACCAACAATGGTATTTCTATTATTTCCTCCCTTTCTGTTTGGTTCTCTAAACTTTAATTAAAGTGTTCCTTCTTCTATTTATTTATTTCCATTAAACTCAGGTTCTTAGGGTGAAGGCAGTTTTTAATAACTAAATTTTAGTTCATTGAGGAAAGCACTTTTGCATTGAGGAGAACTCATTGTTGCAGTCAGTGTGGAAAATGTAATATATTTTGTTTGAGTAAATGACTTGAAGATGATTAGAAAAGAAGTAGTACATTATAAAATGTAATATTGATATATAATGAAATATTTAAATATATACAGTAAATATTTTAAATATTTCCCAATTGAAGAAAAACCAGAAAAATGACATTTTATTTGCAATTTTTGACGTACTTAGGCTAAACAATCCTTGCTTATACATTATTTATTAATTGATATTGCAAATGTACATTAAAATCTGAAACCACAGTTTGAAGTTTATGAAACTTCTGTAGTACACAGATAAAAATTTTATTGACAGAATTATAAAGATCATGTGAGATTGTCTTACATTTATTAAAAGTAAAATAAAAAAAAACTGTTTTAATAGTGATTCTAGTCCAACGTCACTTGTCTTTTATTTCCTTATATTTCAAAATATTGAATAATTTCATTACATCTTTCAAATTTACAGAAATTGTCTAAAACTCATAGAAACGAAAGTTTTATTCTAAAATGTTAAAGTTCATGTTTGAGCGTTATTTCTACGATTCGTTTTATCTCAAAACGGTAGAAATTTCATGAGCACGAAAGTTTCATGTACCAAGATGTCTGCATAATCATTTTCAGTGTACGTTGCCATCGATAACGATGAGTGTCCGTTTTCACATTCATGAATTCCAATTTCACATATGTGCACCTTTTGCTTATTCCCTTGCAACGTATTCTTCCTTTCCATTCTCTTGGATTTACGTAATTTCGGGTCGTAGGAAATGGTAATGGCTCGTGAATGAAATTCTGTAAATGAAATGGTTGCCATTATCTCAATAGCAAAGTAGCTGCTATCTTTCTCGGACGAAACATGTGTTTTAGCTATTCATTCTTATCAAGCCATTGCGGTTTTTAACGTATCCGATTGTCGTACAACTATAAAGAAAACTGCATTTTAACGAGTTACGTTCAAATATCTCTGTTGTTTGTAGTTGTATTTCATGAGGTATGTGTAGTGCAATGTTTCATTTGCAATTTTGTTTGACCGATTCTGTGTATTTATTCTATACATACATGTTCTACAAATTCAGCACATCGAATTGTATTTCTTTTAACATTGCCTAATATTTTTTCAATCGCTACTTTCTTGTAGAATTTACAATTGACTAAAATTGGCCAAAATTCGCTTATCATTATCACGTTTATTTTGGATACTATTATGTTATATCATTTTAAATAATATTATATTACTACATTTACTACATTAATAAATATTTATATTATTGTAAAACATTTCCTGGATTCCAAATGGATTAAATTCTTGATATTCAATTTTTATACAAAAGTATTAAACTATTTATCTCTGTCTGTGTTCGAAAGATATTTTACTTTGATTTTGTCTATGAAAGACGAAGAGAAAGATAGATGTCGAATTTTAAATGTTAAAGTAAGGGACAGACGAGCATTCGTTCGTTTATTGTTAGTCTAAATGCATCATCAGAATATACATGTGTGAAAAGGTACAAAATGTCACTTTTCTAAATTTTATAGACTAGTATAAATCAGTCAACTTCGATCGCTTTGAATTATACCAATCCTCTTCCGCTCTAATATTCGTTTAGTGCAACAACCACAATGGCACAATGACCATAAAATGACAGATGAACCAGCGTTCGTTCGTTTCGTTCAAGCACACAATAACAACCAATAAAATGGTCCAAGTGGTAGATGAACGAGCATTCGTTCACGTTATGTAAGAAAAAAAAATCCCGTGCGCATAACTTCGCGCAAATATTTATAGCGTGTTTAATTTTTATCGCGGTTGTGTTTGTTCGTGTTTTGCGCGAAGCTAGTGCATTCATATCTCGCTATCATGGAAAAAAAACTGCAGTTTACGTTGCTGAGTGTGCACATATACGTAATATATGTACAGAGAAAATGAGTGAGGGAGAGAGAGAGAGAGAAAGTGCGGTAATGTCTCTCATGAGAATCCGGCTAACATCTATGATAAGAGACCAGCACTTTTCTCTGCAATTTGCCTTTAGACGCTATCCGCAAATTATTTGCCGCGATTTGTCCACCGCTACGATAGTCTCGGCCTCGGCAACGCGTTCAACGTTAAACGCGTACAATCCCCTGGACTGCAGCTGAGTACATAAGAATTTTTTTCCCCTAGTTCGTCGAAAGCTATCTTGTTTGCTCAGTTGTATGGCAGTCATTCGGGCCGGTATTTTTCTTCTCGGAGGAGTTTTTCCGCTGTGTTCCGGTGTAACGTCCTGAATTTTTTTGCTACCGGAGGGAAGATTGCGAAGGTTGGTAGTACCACCGCGATCGTTAGAGAGCAGTAACGAGCGGCAAATACTGAATTCGCGAAACGTGCACGCGTATTGTGTAGGAGTAGCATAAAACGAAATTAGTAGGTCCGCGATTAAACCCTTTTTTTTTTGAATGTATACAAGTAATTGCGAGTAGACTGAGGGCAATTGTCAAATGATCTGCGTCGAAGTTGATGGTCGATTCAATCGAATGAGTCGCTACTCGGAAGTTCGATTAAGAAATTTTAATGAGACACGCAATTGTAAAGTTTGAGTTACACACGTCGCACAAATATCATAGGCAAGTTATAATCTCTTTACCCACTTTTGTAAACGCATAAATTTGCAATCGAACATTTACAATTTAATAATTGAACTTCGTAATTCTTTTGTTCCTATTTATTTATGCTTTCCAGCGAGCAAATATAAGAAACATCGTCAATTTCCAAGAATTTGTATAATTTCAAACAGTAGGACTAAGTAGGTCTTTTTTCTTATATTTCTAAGTTTACAAATAAAAGAGTAAAACCGTAGTTTTGTGAAACCAAATTGTAATTGACAATTTTAATTGAAAATAAATGTGTAACGTAATCATTTTCTACGACAAACGAATTAATTTTTTAATACAAAAAGAATATTCAATATAAATTTTATTTATACACATATAAAATATCAATTTTATATCTTTATTTGTACACGTCCGTAATTATGATGATTAAGTAACGATTAAATGCTTTCTCCAATGTATTAAACACGAAAGTAGTAAGTAATAAATAAGTAAATTTTTAAATTGCATATGTATTTTACAATATAAATATACACAACATGTTGCATAAAGAATATTCGATCATATAATATTAAGTATACATATATTGCTCAAGAATAGAATCTTCAATAAAACTTCACGTAAAAAGCTTTGCTGAATTAAATAAATAAGGGCCATTAGTATAGAACAGATCATGTTTCAGCAAAGATTAATGATATAAAAGCCATTAGTATTATTATTTATAGAACAGATCACGTTTCAGCAAAGATTAATGCTACAAGAGCCATTAGTATTATTATTTGTAGAACAGATCACGTTTCAGCAAAGATTAATGTTGACGTAATTGGTGAATCATTGATAAATTCATCTTCGGATATTCCTCAGGGATCTACAAGTATCCTGTCCATCTTGATGGCCTACGAGGTTGCTAGGGTGGTAATTAGGCCGCCAGGGAATTAGGTCTAAGAACCGGCGGACATTGCGCCTCTTGATTGCTGCGTTGCATTGGGGATTCATTACGTGTCAATTGTTATTAACATGTTCCTTAGGTCGTATATACTCTGTGATAAACACATTAAAATCGAATATTTTTGCAACTATTGTAAATCTGACTGTAACGAATGATCTGTAACATTATTTATAATGTGTAATTTAATTTAATTGTTGGCAAATTTTCGTGCATTTCTTAAATTTTTATGATCACTATTAAAAACATAGTACCTAAAATTTAAAATTTGTTTTGTCTATTACATGTCGTAATAAATATTTTACATTAAATTTTTTAAACATTTGTATACATTTGTGAGTTTTTCATAAATGCATAAAAATTCGCAGTCTAGTCATTACATTTTAAGTGCTATAATTGTGCTACGAATGTAAAAATGAACTGTATGTACAGAGTGTACATAATAAAAATATCCAAAGCATATATTCTAACATTTTGTGAATGAAATAAATATTTAATCAAGTTCTGTTTGTTCAATAGCTGATTTATAATACATACAGTTGCTCACAAAAGCTATTCGCACATTTACAAAAACTTTCTATGGATATATTATTTGTGTTTTATAAAACAATATAATGAGACACAATCATTATTATTATATCAGGGTGTAGTTTAAAAATATATATATATATAGATACCACAAGATATTTAATACGAATTTTGCAGATATGGCAAATCCATTATATTCAATAAAGTTATGTTTAATACTTGTTGTGTACATGTTTAGAATAGCTATTTATGCTGTGCATTAATTTTTTATTAAATATATGTTTGCAACCAATATCATGTATTCAATTGTAAAACAGTTTTCAATTTCAGTGCAATTCAATTCAAAATTGAATTCACACAATTCAAGAATGATAATTAACTCCTTATAATTTTCTTCACAAACTTCTTTAAGCAGCAATTATTATAACTGTGACTGTATTAAATTTTACGTTATATTTTTTAATCTTCATAATTTCTTTGTTGCTTCCAACTGAAATCATAATTCGTAATTTGTCAACAAGTCACAACGTGATATATTATAAAACCGAGCATGATGGATACATTAAATTTCGTCCAAGTTCCGACGAAGTTGTATCGTTTGCTTGTCGACCATTTTTATAACTTCTCTTCCAGTATTGAAAGAATTTTTAAGAATTTGGAAACTATTCGGGGGTAACAAGGAAACTGCGTAAAACCAGCGTCGTTGTTTCGCAATTAGCAACAACAAGTCGAATAAGTTCATTATACAAACGCCTTCGAATGAAAGCGTGACGTTCGGCCGTGCAAGCAAAACTCGGATGTGATATTTTAGGGGCGTAATTAAACCAAGCTACGCTTCCGGGCATTGCTGGAAAGTTACGAAATAATTTGCAAATTCGCACGTTAACACTTTCGCCGGCGGCCAAACGGAAAACCGTGGCAAACTTATCGCGACTTTAGCTTCGTTGTTCCCCCGTTGCGTGCTTGCCGTTCGAGTTTTTCTATTGTTATTGTTACTATTATTACTCTGAACGAACGTCTCCTTTTCGTTACTGATGCTTTACATTCTGCATGTAGCATATATGACGTAATCACAATTATTTAAACTATACTTTACTGTTAATACAATATTTATATAATATTAAATATAAATAATATTAAATATAAATATTAATGTTACATTGTTTCGAGCAAGCTTTATGCCCTCGTTAAGGTGTAACGTAGAACTTTTTTTATCCGAATGTTTTAATATTTTATTTTATGATAATATCCAATATTAACTTGATGTAATGTTCATCTAGTTACTTGTAAATAATAATCTTGATATTCGAAAAATAATAGATAAAATGGATTTTATTGTGTTTTTAATAAAATAAAATGAATATACAGGAGAATTTCAAATTCACACTTTTGAGGATATATTTTAAAAAATCGAACCTTGATAGAAAATTATTTTATGTAGTAAATATTATAAATTTGCATATTATCCATATTGTGCAATTTCACAGTTTAAAAGCATGAAATCTGCAAATCTAATTAAATTGTTGACATAAAAATTCAACTATACATATTTAACAAATAATGTAACAAATTAAATGTTTAATAAGTATTGAAATTTAATTAATAAATATAATGCTTAATAATGATTAAATATTTAATAAACTAATAAATATACCAAGTAAATAATTTATATTATTTGTTATACGAATAAAATATTCACTGTGAAAAGTATCTCAATACATTGTACAAGTATATAAACACTATATATGAAATATTTTGAAACTTCATCGAGACTGTAATAATACGTGTACATACTAGTGAAATCTGGAACGAAATGTATATAAAAAGCTACAGAATATTTATCGTGAACTATTTATTCTGGGCTATGAAATATCTGAAGAATCAATTATTCATTGTCAATCAACCACAATATTTAATGAATTCGGAATTTTCCAATTTTCTGACGAATGCAACAGTTTTGTAGTTAAATATTTCTCAATTTCACGATAGGTAAAATATTTAACCTACAATAACAATTTTTTAACATAATTAAAGACGTTAATTTATTAATCAGGGCACACAGTTGCCCGCAGTAACAATCAGAATGAAATTCATAATAAGGCGCATTTTTAGAACGCAGTGTCACGTGACCCAAAAAGAAAGACAAGGCTGCCCTCTGCCGGCCAAACTTCGAAAATAAACGAATAAGATTTCGTAATTGTGAACAGTCGTGTGGTGATAGTTCGAAAACCGTGTTGCTGAAGGTGCGTTATTTTTCTCACAAGTGCGCGATAATACATTCTTGAACTGTAGTTGCAAATTTTATCTCGTCTCGTTACAATGCTATTGAAATTTCGCGAAGCATCGTGTACGCGGTATACTCATAAGAAGCGCGCTGTTTGTAAGTACAATGCAGCATATTCAAGCGTGGCTTGAATTCAAATCCTTCCATATTCGCACATTACAATATCGTTATTTTGCATGAATCAAAGAGCATCTAATCTGTTACTGATTAATAATTACTGATTAATAATTGCCAATGAGTAATCATTGATCTTAATCATTGATTAATATACGGAAATATGATGTATTAAAAGTCTTGTAAAATGAGTAAAAAGATTCGTTCGTTCGTTGGCGCCTCAAGATGGCGTATTTCAAACATGGTTCAAAATATCCTATTAAATATTAAATTTGTTTGAAAGATTATTATTACTATTACTCTCATTGTTGTTGTTATTATTATTATTGTTGAATATTGAATATTATTATATTGAATATTGAATATTTATAATATTGAAAATATTCGTAAATTTAATATTTAGGTAATAATTTGACTAGCTTTCATATGTATTTTTTTTCTATTCTGTGATTCTGTCGTATTGCTCAATTGCTCTCGGTTAATGGTAATTTTAATTAACCATTACGAAACGTTTTCATTTCCTTCTTGTGTCAACTAATGTCATTAGTTTGATATCGAATATGCAACTATTTACAAACAGCGTTTGTCACGCGTTGTGAAATTTCATTGACTTGTGCGTGACTTGTGCACCCTGTGGGATTCCAGCAATATTACAAGCAATTCAATAACTTCGTTACAATGTAAACTTCGAAGGTCAGTAAACTTCGTTATATGGAACTTTACTATAATAGCGATACGTATGCTACGTTCTACCAGAAGGTGGACAAATTTCAGCGCGATGCATTTAGTAATTTTTACGAATTTTAACAAAGTTTAAAAAATTGAAGTTGAGGTTAGTTTTGTCGAAGTCAAATATAGTAGTTCGAGGAAACGGCAATAGATTTTTCGTTTGTTGGTAACGAAAATATTAATTCGATAGATATTTGATACCATGTATTAATTAATATCTTTGCTCAATTTATTGATAACTCATTGATGTATCAAATTTTTGCAAAATTTTAAAATTCCAATGTTAAATCTTCCTTTTATTTTAATTTAAAAAATCTTATTCACATGTTACTGAAAGTTCCATATATTTTTAAATAAAATTATAACTGTAATTATAATTGAGCTACAATTGTAATTATAATTTAAATATATTGAAATTATTTTTATCATTCTATAAACAAATAAATTACAATTTATTAAAAAGCATATGCACGTGAGTTTGTTAGGCAACAGTAATAATGATTTTACATTACATAAATATAATACAAGATATGTCATATATTTATTTTATTTCAACCAGAAAAATCTCACAAATGTGTTTGCTTCATTAAGAAAATTATAATTCTATTGAGAAATAAATGGAATTGAATTTCTCAACTATCAGTTAATAATAATGTCATTTAGAATATAATGATAATAATAATAAATTTAGTTAAAAATACATGTAGTACAACTTATATATAAATTATATGTATAATTATATGTATAATTATATATTATAAATAATATTTATATAATATATATAATTTTGAATATAATAATTATAGATAATATTTATATATTATATATAATTTTGAATATAATAATTGTAGATAATATTTATGTATTATATATAATTTTGAATATAATAGTTGTAGGTAATATTTATATATTATATATAATTTTGAATATAATAATTGTAGATAATATTTATATATTATATATAATTATATATATAATTATTATAATACAATTATTATATATAATATAGTTATAAAAAAAGAAGATATTTAAATGTTTAACGTTTAAATATTTCCCATCATTGTTTAACACTAAGATAAGTAGTTTTTCAGCTGAAAGTAAGTTAATAACGAATCTTCATGTAATGAATTTCGAGCTAATGCACAGTTTTATTAAAAGAGTATTAGAGAACTATTAAAATACCGTGGCAACTAGGCGTCTAATATCTTCCCATAACACCGAACACGCGTGATTAATTTGTCGTGTAGTAGCCTAGATTAACGTAATCTATTCACCAAGTTACACGTGCAATTTACATGTAGATAATATAACCGATTCTGCAAGTGAGTAATTAGATAGATTGCTTACGATGTTTATGCACCGTAAAAGTGATTTACGCGTAACTGAATTGTGAGAGTAATATAGTGAATGACATTGTCAACAATTTGCTATGAGCTGCGCAGTCATGGCAGCGTGATGGATGACGGTGCCGGTTAATGAGACGTGTAATTGCAAGAACTTTCCTAGTTAGTAAGTAGGTGGTTCACCCACGAAACGTAATAATTCGCGTTGTAATTCTGGCAGTCAAATATTGATTTTGAAAATTATTAATCGTACTACATCTGGCAAGAAGTTTTCCATCAAACGCGAGTATTCGAAAATGTATGAAAACATTGAAGTATTTCGTGTTCGCAAATTGCATTGAAATCGTTGATATCTCCATATGATTGAAACGAGCAGGGTGTTTCTTATCTGAAAGATTTCAATGATTTTGAATACTTTCGATTATTTGTGTTTTATCGGAAACTTTACACCAGATGCGCTACTATTGTTATATAATTTGTAATAAAAATGTAGGTTCGTTGAGAATGAAAACGGTAATTTATTCTAATATTTTTGAAATTTTAAGAAATTAAATTAAAATCCAAGTGGAAGACAATGATGAGAGTCAAGCAAATCCTTGACATTTTCTTTCGTCGTTCCAATATTAAAAATATTGCTAAATATATTTAAATAAAATAAAAGCAAAGATATTTTCTAATCCCTTGGACAATTTAGTTTCAAATAAGTTCTCTCGACGTGGAGGAAATACTTCAATCGATCTCTATAGTTTGTTCGATTCTCGATATAACATCGTGGCCGTCTTCCATTAAAGAAATTAATTCCTCTCTTTTTACGAATGGCATCCATTATTCATCGACATTACAAAGCTATGAAATTCGACGTTGTAGAATTTATAATTTCTGAAAAAATCGTACTCCTATACGAATTCATATCCCATCTTATGACATCATTGGAAGTTTGGTCAAAATTGTCTCAATGGTTATTTTTGCATTTAAATTAATATTATTTAAATGTAATAAATAATAAATGCAATTAGTATTCGAAGAGATGATAAATATTCAAAAATTATAAAAATTATAAAAACTATTATGCAAATGACCGACTTTCGTTGATAAAGTCTTCAATCGACAGAATTTAGTTATTCTGTCACAATAATTATATCATAGCGATCACTAGATTGTCGATTTTTGTGCATTTATGAGAATTTGAAGGCACACGTTAATATGCAAAAATATACAATGTGTCCAATGTTTAATATTTATTATAATATTTATGGATGAAACAAATCTCTGTATAAGTTCAATTTTTTTTTTCAATTGTATTCAGGAAGATATGAATTTGCATAAAAATAATAATAATGACTAATATAATATTGAAAGTTTCGTCAACAAATGGATATTTGTATGATACGAGTGTCTTACATTATATAATTATATTCTGATTATTATTAATTAATATTAATAGTATACAGGTTGTATTGTCTTCAAAACTTTTCGTTATTCCATAGTCCTCGAAACATTTTCGATTTCAAAAGAAAAGTTATTCGTAGATGGACGTGTAAGAAGGTCAATTTAATAAAATCATTCTCTATGAAAAAGTATTAGTTTATTTATGTTGGAAAATTGTTACTTTAATAGAGATACATATTTTGACTTTAATTTGCAAAATCTGTCATCTGAAAGACAATCTATTCTCCTATCCATGTTTCAGTCGTATTATAAAAAAAAAAGAAATGAAAAAATTATTAAATGTTCATTTCGCATAACATATAATATAACATATTATGATGGTAACATTATACAAGAAAAATTCTTTCAATTTATAAATATACTGCAACAGTACCTAGTATTATAGAATAAAGATACATTCAATCCCTACAATTTAAAAAAAAGAAATTTAAAACGTATTCCTCATAATACACTATACGTTTTTTTCCATTACTGGTTGCGATGTCCATACTTTTGTGAAGATAATTGAAAAAAAAAAAAAAATGGCACCAAGGTAAAAAAAAAAAAAAAAAACAATTTCATCTACTAGATATCGTAACAAACATATTTTAAAAAATACTCGTACAATTTTTCCACTTTACTGTTTGCACTCTGTACATTTTTGCGCCTTCAAATATTTCATAAAATAAAAATACATAGTCCAGTCACGACGTACATATGTACGTATTATATACATGTACATCAGCGGAGGTATACTTTCAGTGACGGACCATAGCACTCGAGCTGTTAATTATTTCAAAAAAAAAAAAAAAAAAAAAAAAAAAATGAAGAATGAAATATAAACATCCGCGACCCATTTACTATCCTTCCGATCGTCATCCGGAACAGCTTTCGCAATATTTATTTGCCGAGTAATGGAACACGTTTCGGGATAATCGGGCATCGAGCCGTGTTGTGATTGGAATGCAAAATGGGTAGGCGAACGATACGAGTTAGGCAGCGTGTAATCGAAACCCGGGCTGCTAATGATCTTGTCACCGAATCAGCCAGCCCGCCGTTACTATTAACGATACGTTCTAGATGAGAAATCGCGGACGTTAATGCGATTTTGTGACAGACGCGCATTGATCCCGATCCGGGGGATACACGCGCCCGCGTCTCTGCTTGATTGAAGCTATCCGCAAGCGTAAACCAGGCCGATTGAATCGGCGATCGGATAATCGAGGCGCCGTTCGTTTTCCATCTTCTTCCACCTGAATTTTTCTCTTTTCCCCCCTTTTCGCGGATTCGCTAATCGAACGATACGTTCTCGAAGTGAAATGGGTTCGAATAGATTCGTCCTTCGTTGAATTTTTCCATTTAATATTTCGCAATTCTCGAGATATTTAGGGAGAAATTTGTCTGAAAATTTCTTGAACTTGTCAGATTTTAAATGTTATGTCGTTGAACATGGAATAATCGATTTCACAAAATAAGCAGAGAGTTAGGTTTAGGTACAGGATTTAGCGATATTTATTAGTCTTATTTGACTTGCAGCTGGTCACTGAATTAGGATCGCTCAAAATTTTCTACGTTTTACATGATTTTTAGTAAAATTGAAAGATTGGACGATATTTAATCAGTTATTAAATTTTTATATTTTTTTATATCAGCAGTTGATTACTATATCATCGTGCATGATGTCTCAAAAAGAGTAGATAATGAAACAGTGTACATACAGTATAGCTAAAAATATTGACAAAGATACTTATTTGTAATGCTGCCCATTAAATTGCTTCTTTCGTTAATTATAACTAGAATAATTATAAAAGAATCAAGTACTCATATTTAAAAAAAAAAAAATTATGCTAAGAAAATTCCCAATGAAAGTATAAAATTCCAAAATATTCGTCCAATTTTTCTTGCACGAACCGAAATTTGGAAAGTCTTTGTGAAACATTCGCGAAATTCGAAAAATGTGAAATGTCTCAAATTTTGAAATCGATAGTCCAACAAATTAATCTGTGAAGAAATATATTGGACAATATGGAGACACACGCTTTACTAGCCTAATTTACTATAAATCACCGCTCATTCACGATATAAATGTCAAATCTTCTCTCGCCGCTCAACACTCTTCGTCTCTCTACTTTCTCGGTCTTGTCGTTCTAAAATAGCTTTCTCATTGTGGTGCTATTGATATCACGTTAGTGTTACGCTAGATGGAAAGGAGATCAATACTTTCGTACTCTCTCAATGCCTTTGGAAAAGAGTTGAAGGCGACCGTGAAGATTCCTTTGTAATAACCGCAAAAACCTTTAACGAGGGACTTTGTGTTATCATCAAGCTCCACTTCCTCCGCTTTCGTCATACAAGACTGATTGACTTCCTATGGGACCAACGGTGTTTGCAATTGAAGCAATTAGAGGCGACGTGACCTAGCCACCATCAGATATTGTTCGATCTGTTCATCCATTATAACTCGGGACGCGGTATCGTACTGTCAAATTTGTAATCGGGGGGGGGGGGGGGGGGGGGGGAAAANTTTCTGTAACTAAAATTTTTATAAATAACTGAAAGATTAATTAATTCAGGAGACTGTATAAATCGATGGTAAATTACATTCAGTTAAATAGCTGAGCAGTTAATTATGTTTCTTTGTAGGTGTAGAAAGAATAGAAAATTCTGCTCCGTATTTATTGAGAAATCTCAAATTTCTAAATCTATCTGTTTTGTATCTAATATGTGTTTTCAGATTTAATCTTTTTTTCTGATAACTTTTTTGATTCGTCTGCCGCTTGACATTCTTTTTTTCTTTTTTCTTTTTTCTTTTTATTACAATTGGCTTTAGCTAGAAATTTCTACAATTGTAAATATCTGTAATTAACAGTTCTTTCTGTAACTAAAATTTTTATAAATAACTGAAAGATTAATTAATTCAGGAGACTGTATAAATCGATGGTAAATTACATTCAGTTAAATAGCTGAGCAGTTAATTATGTTTCTTTGTAGGTGTAGAAAGAATAGAAAATTCTGCTCCGTATTTATTGAAAAGTCTGAAATTTCTTTTTTTATCTAATGTAATAATTGTTTTAAATACGTTCTTTTAAATACGAAGATATTTTGGAACAAATCGTATTTATAGTGAGAATACTTTTTACGTGAATGCTCTGCTTTAGTGAATATAATTCAAAAAATATCTTTAAGTCATCCATAAATATATAAGAATCGATAGTTTAATCGTAATATTTTAATTCTACCTTATCAGAATTTTTTTCTTTTCATTATCAATATTCCAACAATATTTGATTTAGCATAGGAGAAAATAAATTGATTGAAAATATAATAAATTAGGAAGTTTATTCACGTGAAAATTGCATTTTAATTATATTTTGCACGGCACAAATTTCTTTTAACAAGTGACCTACACCGATTGATTTCGGTGCCTTTAAATTATTTTATTTATCCGAAAGAAATGGATAAATATTTCCACGTACGAAAGAAAATATTTTACGATTTTATGATTTTACAGTTTCTTCCCTGTTCAGTCTGCGTAAAATTTATTAAACGTCGTTTTCATTATTAAACGTTAATTTCAAACTGAAGTTTGAAATAAATATAAATCCAACGTAGACCGTGTGCCTTCCGCTTTCAATTTAATACCATTGAACGAACAATAAATTTGTGATACGCGATATATCGATATAATTAATTTTAAAACCTTTCAAGCCATTTTTCGCACATCACCCTGTAAATTACTTTGCCATTTTGCCCTCTTTTTGCCATCCGCCGCGTTTTGCGAGGAATTTAAAAGCACTCTATCAAGGAAAACAAGGAGGGCATTTCAATCATAATTTCGCATAAAATATCCCGTTTAGACCCTATTTGAACCCCGCATGAGTACGAAGAATTTCCAGAACAGTGCATCAATCACGATTCTCCCGATAAAATCTTAACCTATTGTTTTCACAGTGCGCGGAGGGTGATTCGAATGGAAAATACTGTCTGAAATGACTCGTTATTTATTGATCTGATCAATGCACTGTGAAATGCACTGTATTCGAGAATAGATGAGAATAGATGAGAACACGTAGATAGAAATCTGATAGATCTTGTTCGTATCCAACGAGAAAGTTCAGCAAATAAATGTCGTAGGTCATATACTCTCGTGATAGAGATTAAAGACTGTTAAGATTTCAGTAGAAATAATTTCTTTCGTCAACAAATATTTTATTCGTGATATCTATTTTATATTACTGAAATTTTCTTCTTTCTATTTATTTATATTTATTATTATTCGTGTCATTTATTTTTATTTGTTTTATTTGTCTTTATTAATTTTATCAATCGTATTAATTAATGAGATGAATAAATATATTGTTTTATTTTTATTTATTTTATTAATTATATTTACAGTCTAAAGTTGCAACATCCATTGACTTTTTGAGAAAAAGATTTCAAATTATTACGAACAATATAAAATTATTATTGTATTCTCGTGTCATATTCTCATACGAAGAATATTTTAAAATTACTTTACAAAGATTGACGATAAAAATGGAAAAATTTTCAATGAATAAATTTTACTAATAAAAATACATCAGCACTTCACTGAATGAAATTATTATAACATTCCTATTTCTCAGAATAATGAAGTTCAGAGGTTTATCGTTCAAAAAGTAAACGACGTATCAAATTTTTGTGTAGCAATAGCACAGAAATGATTTAGAATTAATAATATATATGTTGAAAATTTGCAGGTTTAACGCGTTTAAGAATTTAATGACGAATTAAAAGATCCATGGACGAAAGAAATTAATTAAAAATATTTCACAATTGGCTTCGTTTTCTCTTTGCTTAGCGTGCTTTTATTAACGTCGCCGCAACTTCTTTAGTCGACGAAAATCGTTCTGCTGGTTACCTTTTGAGCTTCGAAAATAAGAGGAACTAAAATCCGACGATTAAGTAGAATGAGGCTGTTATAGCACTGTCGCGCGGTTTTCCTGGCTTGGTGACTTGGGATTTGATCGATAATACCGATTTAGGATTGAATTCTGGATTTCTAATTGCTCTGTTTCATTGCTGCCGGTTCATTTTCACGAATTTTGTTTCACTCCAACGAAGCTCAACACACGTTAGTATTTTCGATTCTTTAACAGAAAATCTGTCCTCTTGGACTGTGATCGCGATCATTTAAAAACGTCTGCATAGTTGTTTGTTTAAACAAGATGTTTGTTTTCATAATTATACATAGAAACACAAGTAAGTTGATGTTACTATTTATTATTATTATTATAAATGTATTTATATATAATTATTATAAATATTATCAAATTTTATGAGACAATTTTTGAAAAATAATAATAAATGTATTTATTATAATTATTATAAATGTATTTATATATGTAATTATTATAAATATTATCAAATTTTATGAGACAATTTTAAAAAAATAATATTAATAAATGGTACAACATAATAATAAATATCAATAATATCAATAGAAATCACTCCTATATTTCTGAAACATTTTATTGTTTGAAAAATCCTTTATTATAAGATTGTTCGGTTTTGAATAGATGTATAAATAAAAAAAAGTTTCTTCCACATTGATGTGAAAGTCGATTAGATTCAATTAATATATATGTATTTTTTTATTTATTTTTAAATTAATAGATATTCATATTATACATATTTACATTATATTATTCATATTTATCCTATTTATATTAATAATTAAATTAAATTAATACATACATACAGTTGTTTTGCACGTAGAGTTAATCGTTCAATTTAAAATTAGTTCAACTTCTGTTAATTGTTTAATCTAAAATTAATCGGTCAGTATATTCGACAAATTTTCGAACTCGATTTTTTCGAAGACAAAGTCTTAAATAAGAAGGTATTATTCTCTCCTCTACTCTAACGAAAAGAATGAAACGAATTAATTCTTTATATACACTATATATAAATACTGTTTTATTAATTAGTTAATATTAATTTTATATAAATATTTATATCACTTTGACGCGATAACTAGACTTTTTATCGCAGATTCTCAGGCATTTGTAGGAGATGTTTAAATGCAAAATTACACAGAATGCTACGAAGGAATATATAAAACGTCCAAACTTCGGTGCTCGTTATGATATTTGACTTTTAAAATAATTTTCCACTGATGTCCTGGTGTTCTTTTTAATATTAAAACTACAGAGGCG
Organism: Frieseomelitta varia; assembly: GCF_011392965.1. NCBI lineage: Eukaryota > Metazoa > Arthropoda > Insecta > Hymenoptera > Apidae > Frieseomelitta > Frieseomelitta varia. Next base: position 655,831 of record NW_025109428.1, read on the forward strand.
GTGAAAATAACTAATTTATAATTTTTATCAGGAATTTTATGGAATTTTTTAATTTTTATTAGAAATTTTAAAACAGTGTATTTTTATAGAATTAAGTGATTTTTCGTAAAATATATAAATCAAAGCTTATGTAGTTCATCGTGTCATGAAACCTTTCCATTTTCTTTACTTTAATACGTCTCTGACGGAAATCTTTCGTCGGTAGATTTAGCTAGTTAGAAATTATATTCCCGATAATTCCTCGCGATACTCAAAACAGACGTGTGAAGTGGAAGCTCGATACTTTTTCATGCTTCTTCGTTGTCATGCCCCATTTGGAGTTATAATTTTATCGAGAACTATTTGCAATCGCTCGATTAATCACTGAAACTTGTTCCAACGCCTCACAGCACAGCAATTAAAAAATGAGTCATCGACAATCAAATTTTTAATATTTCTGAATTTTTTTATATTTCTTTAAATGAAAATTTAACATTCCAATTGTTTCTTTCTTTCGTGGAAGCTCGTTTAGACCGAGTTAATGGCTTTTTCAGGCGTCAAAAGTTCACTTTTCGAATGATAATAATTACATCTGACAGGAGCGAGGCATTTTAGAGATGCCAGGAAAGGCACTAGAACTTGTCTCCTTCGAGAGATCCGCGATTGATTGTCTTCGATCGTCTCTTTTCCACCGGCGACACACAGCTTTCAAGCTTTTTATCGGAAGTATACTTTCGAGCATACTGCATTTTCAATGCAACGGTGAACTCACGAACAGCGAATGATAATGGAACGCGCGAAATCGGCTTAAATTCTACGCCGCGGGGAAACTTGGTTGTAACTGGCTCGTGGCCAATATTCCTTCGTGGTTCGGTCACGTTCGAATTTGAAATCGTTACAAAGCGAGACTCCGCAGAATCATAAATCTATTTGCTATCCTGGGATGGTCGGAAGGTCTGGAGATGGATTCGGTGGTTTGAAGTGGTTTCAACATGATGAATTTTTTGGCTGGCTTGAAACATTTCCGAAATTCTCTGGTAAGATAGCTGAACAGTTTTTCGAAGCACATTTTGTGTGTGTGTGAGAGAGAGAGAGAGAGCGTCTGTTGACATTATTGCAAAATATCTCGATCCTTAACCGCTACAAGAATTTTAGTTAATTGTTAACGATTAGAATTGAAAGGAATTGAATTAATAACCCTTTGACGACCGATACCACGAAACGAAAAGTGTACGGTATAATTGTAGGCAGAATTTAAACAAAAAAAAAGTCAAACTTTCTTTGTGAAATAATATTTTTATACGTAGAATTCTTTTTCAATCCTTGAATGTAGTATCAAATTAATTAAATTAATGATTGTATCAAATTAATTAAATTAATGATTGTATGTACTATTTGAGGATTTATCTTCTTATGTTTCTAACGCCGCAGAGGAAATTTTATTTCCGTTTATTTATTTAGTAGGAATGAAGTATGAATTCCTACTGTTGAATTAAAATTGAAAGTCCACTTAAGGATTAATAAAAAAAAGAAAAAAAAATTGTTCGGTTATTATCTCTATTTGTAGCTATAAAGTTTCAAATCTTTTTGAATATTTCCTCCTTTATCGTTCAGATAGAATATTATGAGAAAAATGGGACACGTGGAAAATATAAGGTCTAGAGAGTTAAAATAAAAATCCTTAATTAATTAAATTACTGAGTTAAAATTTAATTAGTTTTATAATGATAATATAATTAGTAATATATTATTATATTATTAATATATTATTAATATATTAATATATTATTATATTATTTTATATATTATTATTAATATATTAAATAATATGATAATATAATTAGTTAATTTAATGAGTTAAAATTTAATCTCTAATTAAAAGGTACTTAATCGACGACTAAAATTTAGGAATTTAGCCTCCATTTATGAAAATTCGAATGTCACAGCCATTCATTTATATATATAATAAAATCGAAGCAGCAAATGAATAGAAAATATCCAACGTAGCAGCAATACTCTGTATAACTGATCGACGAAAAATATTTTATGAATATTCGATTAATATTCAATATTCTCTTAAATTTTATTTGTAAAAATCTGAGTTTGCGTGAAAATTCGCTAATTGCGTTAATAATTAAAGATTACTGGAGAAATTCAATCGTTAGTCGACTATTGATTCTCATTCAGACATTCAGAATATACACAGTGAATCAAATTAATATCCGGACACTCTAATAGAGATTACAGTTGTCACATAAATATTAATCAAATAAATTAATATTATTAATCAAATTAATATTAGACACTCTAATTAGACACACTACGACAAATAATTTTTATACTTTTGTCAACTGGATACTTTATATTAATGTGAAGGAACACAACTCAATGTTGTCACAAATTGGGAACTTTTAAATTATATGAGACCTTGTTCAAGTGTATCGGACCCTATATTAATGTAATATACAAAGAAATATTTATATTTCTTATATCTATATATTATCTATATATATTATATATTTCTTAATCTATATATTATCCTATATTATATATTTCTTATTTTATATATATTATATATTTCTTAATCTATATATTATCCTATATTATATATTTCTTAATCTATATATTATTCTGCCTGGTGTATCGGACCCTATATTAATGTAATATACAAAGAAATATTTATATTTCTTATATCTGTATATTATCTATATATATTATATATTTCTTATTCTATATATTATTCTGCAAGGTGTATCGGACCCTATATTAATGTAATATACAAAGAAATATTTATATTTCTTATATATGTATATTATCTATATATATTATATATTTCTTATTCTATATATTATATATTTCTTAATCTATATATTATTCTGCCAGGTGTATCAGACCCTATATAAATGTAATATACAAAGAAATATTTATATTTCTTATATCTATATATTATCTATATATATTATATATTTCTTAATCTATATATTATTCTGCAAGGTGTATCGGGCCCTATATTAATGTAATATACAAAGAAATATTTATATTTCTTATCGCTATTGATTCTTATTCAGACGTTCAGAATATACACAGTGAATCAAATTAATATCCGGACACTCTAATAGAGACAATATTGTAATTTTATTAATAAAATTACAGCGTGGCAACGTGAAAGATCCTATTGATTAATTCTATCAGTGTTCGAATATTAATTTGATTCACTGTATCTCGTGCCTTCGAGGTCTCAGCCTCGACAGACGAGGATCCGTTTTTCCTTAATTCCTCTTGCATAAACAGTCGCCGGTGCGTGAAACGTGGTTTGCAACGGTGTCCCATAGACCGGGAATATTCCACGGTACACCCGGGGGACTCGGTGCCATCGAGTTGTCGACGAGTTGTTGAACCCTCCTCCGTCAGCACGATTTTTGTCAGCTCGCCTCGCCTGTTTACGCTTGCTCCATTTGTATCGTAACGCAGCCGTTTCGAGCCGGCATTGTCGCGAAAAACGTTCCCTCTCGACCGCGAATTTAGACCGCGTGCCATCGCTCCCCTTTTCGAATTTTTGTCCGCCCCGTCGAGCACGAGGCGACACAAAAGGCGAGTTTCACATTTGTCGCGGAACAGCAGGATTCGACGAGGCCAACGATTGCTGGCGTTCGGTGTATATGAATCTTCTTTCTTTTTTTTCTTCTTCTTCTCTCTCTCTCTTTCTCTTTCACAGCCTCCCGTATCACAGAATTAATAGGGAGACAAAGACCTTCGATAGGTGGAATTCTCGCGCGAGTAATTTCACGGCAGACTTTGAAAAAGGGCGGGCCGAAATTGTTTAGCGCTTTTGACACGAGAGGCGAGTCTAATCGACGTCTGTCCGTCAGCGAGGCAGCACTTTTGTTCGACACTGACTTTCGTTCGTTTTTCGTTCAGTGAGCTCCACGGCTCTCGAGATTTCCCATACGTATACGTTCCATGGGGAACAATTTTTTTGAAATTTTGATTCGCAGGGATCTGATGTAGTCTACTTGGACTTTAATCGATTGGTGTCTAAATTTAATAATAAATATGTCGGCGTGCCGATACTTTTCGTGTCGCAAAGCCTTGTTCTGAGTGCTTTGAACGCTTTTAATAATTTTTTTAAATTGTATAATATTTATTAATATTGTAATTTAATAAACTCCAATTATTGAACATAAATATTATTAAAAGATAATATAAATATATATATATATATATATATATATATATATATATAAGATAATATTATTATAATAATATATATATAAGTAATTCATTTCAGGAATGTGTATCTATTATTTCGATCAAAGATTTGTGAAAAATTAGGCAAACAAGCTCGACAAGTTAACAATAAACTTTCTGAACATGAAATCTCCTTCTCCTTTTCCTTATAATTGATTAGAATTAATTTTAATTAGGTTCGTGCTGTATATTATATCAGTTATAGGTATGAAAATCTAGTACAAACTTCTCAAAGAGCTCAGATATATATAAATATTTGCATATTTCTAAATTATTGCAATATAAAATACTTTAATCTTAACATATACAATTGATAGTTATCTAAAAAAAGAATAAATAGGTATAACAATTAAATGGCTGAAGACTCTGCAGAGTGACTTCAAGCCTTAAGTAAATTTTCACTTTTAATTCAATAATATGTTTAATTTATATTTAATATTTATTTATTTATTAATTCAATTTATATTTAATTTATATTTATTTCTTAATTTAATTTATATTTAATTATGAATTTAATTTATAATTGGAACTTGTGTTTAATTTATGTGTAACAAACATAATAATATTTATGTTTAATAACTGGAGTTTATTAAATTATAATATTGATATTATACAATATAAGAAATATTAATATATTAATATATTATACAATATAAAAAAAATTATTTTATTACAATAAACTTTTATTAATTATATATAATTTATAAAGAAAAAAAGAATCTCGAATTGATGCATGGAATTTATATTTCTCCTGTATCGTTGAAAATGGATATTAGAGAATATAAATCTTGAAATAACATCAACACGTGAAGAGTTTCAAATTTTTTGTTGCAAAGAGGAGATTTGGTGGATCCAGTAATAAAGAGAATTTTTTATTGTTTTATTGTTTTTAGAGGCATTTGAATTTCGACAACTTTCGAGAAAAAATTAACTTTCGAGCAGAAAAGAACTCAAGATTGTGAAAGTACTGTGAGGTAGTGGAAGCATTAAAATGAATTTTCTTTACGAAGTTTGTAACAGTTTAAATTATCGACAATTCTTCATCCTTATTGATTCTCCAGTTCTCTATAATAATTAATTTCACTCTATAATAATTAATTTGGAATTAGGAAATCCCGACAGTTCATTCAAGCGTCAAGTCTCCTCGTTTTGTTGAAATTCTCATTTTTAAAACCATTGAAATAGTCTAAAGCGTCGGATCACACTTCGAAACAGGCTCGTAACAGATTTTTATAAAGCATCAGCTGTTGTTTGTTGACGGAAAAGGAAACGTTCATCAGCAACAGCATTTAAACGTCTAGTTACTTACGCGCAGTGTAAATACGTTTTGCATTTCGGTGACAGATGTAGCATTCCGAACTTACAGCAACGTCAAACGCGGGATCTGGAGTTATGAGAGCTAACTTTCTTGGAGCGGAACATATGCAACGGTTCCTCGTTGTGTATTTGTGTTGTCTGATATGGTTGATTTATGCAAATCGTACAGGAAATTCAGAAGGCAGCCGGCTGCGTGTCCGGTGTATTCATAGTTGCCCTCCCGAGAAAATCCAGAGTGGGAAAGATTAAACTTAGGTGTTACGTAAGATTAGTTGCAAGAACGTCGAGCATTCCCTAAAGTTACTGCGCCATGAGCTGTGTAACTTCTGAAACATGAAACTCGCCGTTCTTCGGGATTCCCGGATTCTCCGTTGATTTCGTAACCGATCTCCGAACGAAATTTTCGAAAATTATAAAACTCAGGACGCTAAAATCAGCTGGACGTCTCCTGAAATCTTCCACTTTTTTAAGCGGCTCTTCTCAACTTTGACTAAATTTCCTTGTTCTTCCAGCATTTCTTTCTACTTGCATTTTATCAAAGTAACACAGAAAGTTGAAGGCCAAAATTGCAAACTGGAAAGAAAGTGGAAATTGGGAAACTAGGAAACCAGAAATTTACTTTATTTTACGTCTTTCTATTCTATGTTTATTAAAAAGCACAGAATGTTAGAAGCCAAAATTGAAATTGGAAATTAGAAAACTAGAAAACTAGAGATTTATTCTATTTTACGTCAATCTATTCTGTACTTATTAAAAAGCACAAAATGTTAAAAATTAAAATTGAAATTGGAAATTAAAAAAACTAGAAATTCACTATATTTTATATCAACCTATTCTGTGTTTATTAAAAAGCACAAAATGTTAAGCTCCGAAATTGAAACTGGAAAGAAACTGGGAATTAGATTACTAGAAAACTAGAAATTTACTCTGTTTCACGTCGACTTATCCTGTATTTATCAAAAAGCACAGAACAATAAATGCCAAAATTGAAAAAAATCAGAAAACTAGGAAATTTGAAATTTACTCTATTTTACGTTGACTTACCCTGTGTTTATTAAAAAGCACATTAAATGCCAAAATTGAAACTGGAAATCAGAAAACTAGGAAATTAGAAATTTATTCTACTTTTACGTTGAATTATCCTGTGTTTATTAAAAAAGTACAGACTGTTAAAAACCAAAATTGAAATTGGAGAAATTAGAAAATTAGAAAAATAGAGATTTACTCTATCTTGAGCTGTAACAAAATATTCGCAAATATCCCGCGTGTGTCACCGAAACGATCTCCAGAAACACTAAAATAGTGGCAGACGCTGTTAGCTCACTTTTGAAACGTAACACAGATCCTCCAAATTGGAAAATTAGAAAATTAGAAATTTATCATGATTTTTAACAAAATATTCGCAAATATCCCGCGTGTGTCACCGAAACGATCTTCAGAAACCGTAATCTAGTGACAGACGCTGTTAGCTCACTTTTGAAACGTAACACAGATCCTCCAAATTGGAAAATTAGAAAATTAGAAATTTATCATGATTTTTAACAAAATATTCGCAAATATCCCACGTGTGTCACCGAAACGATCTCCAGAAACTGTAAACTAGTGGCAGACGCTGTTAGCTCAATTTTGAAACGTAACACAGATCCTCCAAATTAGAAAACTAGAAAATTAGAAATTTATCTTGATTTTTAATAAAATATTCGCAAATATCCCACGTGTGTCACCGAAACGATCTCCAGAAACTGTAAACTAGTGGCAGACGCTGTTAGCTCACTTTTGAAACGTAACACAGATCCTCCAAATTGGAAAATTAGAAAATTAGAAATTTATCATGATTTTTAACAAAATATTCGCAAATATCCCGCGTGTGTCACCGAAACGATCTTCAGAAACCGTAATCTAGTGACAGACGCTGTTAGCTCACTTTTGAAACGTAACACAGATCCTCCAAATTGGAAAATTAGAAAATTAGAAATTTATCATGATTTTTAACAAAATATTCGCAAATATCCCACGTGTGTCACCGAAACGATCTCCAGAAACTGTAAACTAGTGGCAGACGCTGTTAGCTCAATTTTGAAACGTAACACAAATCCTCCAAATTAGAAAACTAGAAAATTAGAAATTTATCTTGATTTTTAACAAAATATTCGCAAATATCCCGCATGTGTCACCGAAACGATCTTCGGAAACCGTAAACTAGTGGCAGACGTTGTTAGCTCAATTTTGAAACATAACACAAATCCTCCAAAATAGAAAATTAGAAAATTAGAAATTTATCATGATTTTTAACAAAATATTCGCAAATATCCCGCGTGTGTCACCGAAACGATCTCCAGAAACCGTAAACTAGTGCCAGACGCTGTTAGCTCAATTTTGAAACGTAACACAGATCCTCCAAGTTAGAAAATTAGAAAATTAGAAATTTATCTTGATTTTTAACAAAATATTCGCAAATATCCCGCGTATGTCACCGAAACGATTTTCGGAAACTGTAAACTAGTGGCAGACGCTGTTAGCTCAATTTTGAAACGTAACACAGATCCTCCAAGTTAGAAAATTAGAAAATTAGAAATTTATCTTGATTTTTAACAAAATATTCGCAAATATCCCGCGTATGTCACCGAAACGATTTTCGGAAACCGTAAATTAGTGGCAGACGCTGTTAGCTCAATCACGATCGAAATGTAACGTGGGCCCTCCGTCCTTTCATGCTCTCGTGAAGTTCGTCGAACGAAAGTCACATCGTTTTCGTTGGTCAACGCCGGTAGCCGGTGATTCACAGAGATTTGTAAGGATATCGGGTAAAATCTCGTTTGTCCGGCTGGTCGGATCAAACGGGGACGCGAGAGCATTGTGGATTAAGCGCTCCGGGGAAACTAAAGAGTTTCCTGCTTGATCCGTGGCATCAAACCGGCAGATCGGTGCAAGATCGAACTACGAACTACCATTGGTTAAAGGAAGACGAGGGGGAAAGTTGTGTAATCCGGTTGCACTTCCCGGTGAGACGTTGTGAATAGCCTCGAAGAAATTGTTCCAACAGTTATTCAATAAAATCAATTTAATGTTGTAGAAGAAATTAAGGAGGGGAGGGAAGGAAGTGTTAATGACACGATCGACGGACGGATTAATAATTTTCTTCTTTCGTGTTGGTTTTAGTGTTGCGTCCAAGCGATCATCAGCGATTTACGATTCGCGATCAGCGTAGATTATGGAAATTGGATGTCGTTGGATCGAGGCTTGAAAAAGTTTGAGAAAGTTTGAAAATTTGTTCTTCGTCGTTCGACACTTTCATTTGGTATCTCTTTAATCTGGAATCTTTAATCTCTGTGTTCGATTTTGATAATGTAAAAAATAATTGTACAATGGAAGATAAAAATAATATTTTCGTAGACGTGAACACGATTCGTAACTTGATTTGATGTATCTTCTTCTGATCATGAAATTTTCCCTATTTGCGTGTTTTTTTTTTTTTTTTTTTAGACATTTTAATTTCTCAGAGATAATTTTACGTAATTTTGCAGGTGGAATTAAATAATCGTATAAATAATTCGTTCAGTTGCTTTTTATTCGTAACTGTCTAATTTATTGCTCTTTAAATTTTTAATATCTCACGTTTCTGTGTAAAATTAAACTTTTACATCGAAATGGCAGAATATTGTGCACATTTATTCAACAAGATAAAGTAAGAAAAATTTATATTTATAATATAATATGTAATAATTATTTAATTTATAATCATATAAAAATATTTGAAACTCATGAACGAATTTTTTGCAAAGTTAACAGATCAATGATATAATTCAATTTAATTTACAATCTTAATTTTATAGTAATAGTTTAGTTTGTAGAAGAGAAAAATAATCATTATCAAAAGGAAAATAGTACTGCAAATTTTATACAATTCGTCACAAACCGAGCACAATGTAATATTAAAAATAAAATGCATTTGCTAAATACAGAGTTATTATCTTTCAATAATATTTATCATCATTTATATTTATGTTATTCTTCAAGGTAATTAAATAGTACATTTTGTGTAATTAAGTGAAAATTGGCAACAACGTTTTCTTAAATCAACTATAATACAGCTAAACGAAATGAATTGATAAAATTTAAAGAATAGAGAAATGATTTTTCTTTTTTTTATTTCTTATCGTCTATATATAATATCTTACTTTTTATTTTTATAGTGTACGTGTTATTTTTGTCTATTTTCTCAATCAATTTTTATATATTTTCATTGTATATATTATCTTATATATCGTCCGCTCTCCACTGTCACATATAGTATATGATTGTACTTGACACGTGTGAATTTATGTTGCCTAAATTTCAGCACCTTGATGCATTAAAATTTAATAACACATTATACATTTTCCGGATAAAATACCATCAAATAAATCACCTGTCTGCAACAGTCGAAGTAAATTCATAAACGAATTAATTAGGAATGTTATGAACTACTGTTCAAATATCTCGCGTATTTATTTCAAATTATGTAATTATGTTGTTTTTCCGGGCGTATTAATTTGTTATTTCATTTTCTGTTAAACGATTAATTTACGCAAAAATAACAAGCAACGTGTAGACTGCAGATGTTGTTATTGTGTCAGATGAAACTTGAAAAAAATATTGCAAAATATTTTATACAAAATATATAATATGAATAAGATGCAACCGAATATGACAAAAATATAGTTGTAATATTATTGTAATAATATAATTATCATGATATAAAATATTATAATGTAATATAATTATTATAATATGCAATTATATTAATTATAATATGAAAACAAAGTTTTTAATTATTGCAATTAAAATCTTAGTTGATCATTATTGACATATAAGACTTTCTTTTCCTTCTCATTAGTGGAAGATTAATTTCCCTCCTGAAGTAGAATAAGGATTTTGTAACAGAACAAAGTTTAATCCTCTTTCCTTTCTTTCAATTTTTCTGTATATCATTTGGAACCATGAAACATTGCTGTAGAAGCAGAACACATATATCTCGCTTCTCAATAGAAACATTCTGCAAAAATAAGAAAAGCCGGAAATATTGAAACAAGGTAAAAATATATGGGCTCTTGGCAACCTACTAGAAAACCTAAAGTTTCTTAAAGAATATATTCAAATTCAGTATCGACCCACGTTTGTCACATAATCTGTTTTTGCAATAAAACAATTAACAAGTCATCAATTTAATTAGCTTGGGCACTTGGTTAATTATAGTTAACAATAATAAATATTATCAAACTGTATTTTAGTTGCTAGATTTATAACAATTTTACGTATGCAAAAGTCTAGTAAATGTCAAGCCAAAACTGTCGAGGCTTGATTTCAGCAAAGTTGTTATACAGGGTAGCCCAAAAATCACTTCCTACTGAAATAAATCCGTAATCATTTTATCATGTATTTTTACAATTTGCGAATTCTCTGGTGGTCGACATTTGAAAGAAATAATTTTCCAAATCAATGTTTGAACTTAAATTTAATTTGAAATTAATAAAATTTGTTTACCAGCTAGTGGTAATCTACACAGATTCCTTGACCTCGATAAATGCGATAACAAACACCAATACCACAAAAAAAGCACAAAGTCACACAAATGATTCAGGAAACATACTAACGATCGTGAACAAATAATAATCATCTGGATTCCTTTACACCAAGGAATAGAAGGAAACGAGAAAGCCGACACCTTAGCCAAAGAAGCAACAACAGGTCGAAAAAACGAAACCAACATCCCAATCCAACACCAAAACCTACTAGCTTCAACGAACTTGAAAGTGAAAAATGGAACAGAATTTGGACTACGACAAACAGAACTAAAATACACGACACAGCATATCATTTCTACCAAAAAGTACCAAACAACAACACAAACAGAAAAGAAAGGATAGCTATGTTGGATTCTGTATAATGGAGTCAACATGCTTACAATTTAGAAGAGTTTAGTCCCTTACAGTCGTGGTCGTGTATGAAATAGAATGATATAGAATGATTTACAATGTTTAATGCTCTTGAATATGATATAATGATGATTTAGAATGTTTGATGCTTTTAATGATATAGAATGTCTCTATAATGATATAGAATGTCTCTTTAATGATTTAGAATGTTTTATGCTCTTAATGATATAGGATGTTTTATGCTCTCGAATGTCTCTAAAGCATGTATATATATATTTGGTTATCATCCTTATATATATTTGGTTATCATCGTCAAGTGGAAGGGGAAGGAGCATAGATGACCAACTATTGGATCTTGCCCTTATGACTAACTATTCACAGTCCACTTTTATGTGAACTGTTGCTAGCTCATTGTCAGTATTTGCATAGATTCAATAGTGTCCGGGTTGGTCATCCAACAGCTATGACTAGGCTTCGAATCGGACATTCCAAGATCACACACGAATACCTCCTAGCCAAAACAGAAATACCGTTCTGCAACCAACAAATTGCCATCCAACACTTGTTACATGAATGCAGAAACCTAAGAAGCAAATACGGATTGAACCGAAACACCGCCCTAATCTCTCAGAAACATCAAAGAAATGTTATCAACTACCTAAAGGAGACTCAACTATTCGACCAAATATAAAGAGAAAATTCCAGCACGTTGCTAAAGATGCGACCCTAAATCCCCTAAAAAGAAAAATAAAATAAATAAAATAAAATTAGTTTCTTCTTATATATCTGTGGAATGGGCAAATTTTGGGAAAGGGCCCAGAACTTTCCCCAGTGCCCAACAATTGCAACCAGATGTCCCAAGTGGTGTACCATAAACTGTAGAGAAAGTTAGGCCTAGGACTTGGTCGAGTCTAAGGCTCTAAGGGTATGGATGCATTTGTGCGTATGCGTGTGTATGTGTGTATGAATGACGAATTTCGTGCAGATGAGGAAAAAGGGCGGTGAGTATCGAGAAGTCGAAGAGAACAGAATGAGTGTCAAGAAGTCAAAGAGAAGAGTGAGTGTCGAGACATCAGAGAGAGTAGAGTGAGCGAGCCGTGAAAGAGTGAAAACTGGAGTTGAGAGTTGCGCGCGAGAGAGAGAGAGAGAGAGAGAAGAGAGTGAATTGAGAATTGCGAGCCTAGCGAGTTTAACAATTAAGGAAATAGTGTAAAACGTCACTTTATAATCATCATTAAACAAATTTTCTTCTATTCAACCTTAAATAAACGACTATCCTTTAACAAAATTCCTACAAATTGGGATCTCAAGCCGAGAGATTCCTACGTATCGTTGCGGAAGGAAACTTTGGCCTACTCTGTACTTTAATACACATTAATTTCTCAACGCGTATATTATATCTGTATGTACGAAGGCTCATTTAAATGTAGCTCTTCTTTAGAAGTTCCGCCGAGAGGTTCGAGGAACTTTGTTAAGCGCGGCCGAGGTATCGTTAGAACCGATTTCCTCGTGCAAAAACTTCCCGCCGCCGTCGTCTAGGATGTGACTATAGATTGAAGATATTTTTAGCTTTATATAAGCTTCACTTAGCGATCCCGCGGAAATTGCTCAAAGCTTTCGTCGTCAAATAGACACCTGCTGCGTGTCGATTCGATTTAATGTTAACGAAGTGATGCCACGGTGCTGCATTAACGTGGCTCGAAGCGAGACGTCAAAGCCCTCCTTGTCGTATCGTGGACGTGAGAGGAGAGAGAGAGAGAGAGAGAGAGAGAGAGAGAGAGAGAGAGAGAGTGAGCGTCTTCGGGATGGGAAATATGTAACTGGCGATGTTTTAAGAACAGAACAGATGGGCTCTGTCGGGAACTGTTTCCGAAAGAGCGTTAAAGCCAGATTTACCACCGGCCTCGTTGCAACCTCGTTTCAGACGCTTTTTATGAAGTTTCGCATCACTCTTTAAAGAAGTATCTCCCTGAGCGACTGTCGTATAAAATGCGGCCTGTGATGCTTCTTTGAGGCTCTCTTCTTGAGATTCGATTTCGAACGTAAACACTGAAGTTGTATTGTTATGTAGATGAAAGAATGAGGAAAGTTTCGAGTCGTTAAGGGGGGCAGGACAGTTTGACGGGCCTAAGAATTACGAATACTTTGGAGAGCTAGTAAAACAAAAGTATATGTTTGATTGACATGGGCTTTTGTGGTTTATTTTAACACATTGTGAACTATGAAAAGCAACGTTAAAAGAGGGTTATTTAACTTTTTAATTTAACCTTTTACATAACTTTACACGTTTTTTACATTCAGCCAAACAGGATTAGTTGAGCGACTCATCTTAATGAATAATTAAATCCGAAAACCCAAGAACTGTTCTTCTTCTTCTTCTATTTTTCTTTAACGTCGCATCGACAGCGAGGTCATTAGCGACGACGATGCCATTAGATGTGTGTGTAGTAATTTATGTTTTTGAGATATTTTAATACTCTTTGTATGTCATTTTGAGAAGTCAGGTTTATGTTTGCGTTGATTCTGTATTTCTGTCTTTGGATTTCTGTGGTGTGGCACTCGTGCACTATGTGGGTTATTGTTAGTGGATGGTTATTGCAATGAGTGCAGGTGGGTGGTGTAGTTTTTTTGATTTTGTGTTCATGTGTCAGCTTGGTATGATCGGTTCTTAGGCGTGTGATAATTATTCCTTCTTTCCTGTTGGTAAGGTTTGGTGTTTGCTGGTGAAAGTCTTGGATACTTTTGTGTAGTTGGGTGCTTTTAGTTGTTTTCCATGTTATGTTCCATTCATTTTTTGCTACTTTTCTGCAGTTGATTATTTGGTCGTCGCAGGGGATTGGAAGATGATTGCGATTGTTAATAAGTGAGGGAACTGTGGCTTCTTTTGCTGATGCGTTGGCTTTTTCATTTCCTTCTATTCCTTGATGAGCTGGAATCCAGATGACTGTGGCGTTTGTCTTAAGTTGGTTGTGGTTTAGTTCTTGGATGGTTTTGGATATTAATTGGTTTTCTTGATCGTATGATTTCGTTAGAGATTTTGTAACGCTCATAGAGTCAGTGTATATGACGATCTGGGCTTCGTTATTTGAATGTGCATATTTGATGGTTTCCAGGACATTTTCATTTTTGTGAAAATTATGAAAATAGCAGCTACTTGTTTTTGATGCATCGAATTTATGCCAAAAGTTTCTACGTCTTTTGTTTATATTTTTCGAAATTGTTGAAAATTACAAAATGTTCGATCGTCAATCTCTAGTAAATGTTACACTAAAGACACGTACCAAGTTTCATTTCACAGTAATCGGTTGGTTAGATTCCGAGATACCTTGCACACCGTTTCTAAAAACCGAGTTTCGAGAAAAACGCGTTTAAAGTTTCAGAACGTCATTTTTCATATGTATCCTTTATTTACTTTTTTTACTTATATATCGCGGCTCACTGTTTTTACAATTCACAACTAAATTGAATCCAAATCCCCTAATATTCGATTCGCCAAAAGTAATATTTGAATCATACGATTTACTACTCTTTGTGTGTCATTTTGAGAAGTCAGGTTTATGTTTGCGTTGATTCCGTATTTCTGTCTTTGAATTTCTGTGGTGTGGCATTCGTGCACTATGTGGGTTATTGTTAGTGGATGGTTATTGCAATGAGTGCAGGTGGGTGGTGTAGTTTTTTTGATTTTGTGTTCATGTGTCAGCTTGGTATGATCGGTTCTTGGGCGTGTGATAATTATTCCTTCTTTCCTGTTGGTAAGGTTTGATGAAAGTCTTGGATACTTTTGAAGAGGAGACTTTAGTCTTCTAGATTATGGTCTCGAAAAGAATTGTTAATGAATGCGAAATTTATCGAGTAATGTCATTACGAAACATGAAGCGTGAAGTTCATTGAATGGTAATCGTTGAATTCGTCTTCGTATTTTGCACAATATAAAAAAAAAAAATATTGCAGTCTATTTAAAAAATTGCAGGTTTACACCTTCAGTTCTCAAGAAAACGATATGACTAATATATGAAAAAATTGTTATATATTATATTCCGCGTAAAAGAATTTTATTATTCTTATCGCTTGGAATATTTGCAAAATTCGACATCATTTTCATTGTGAATATTAATATTCTTGGACGATTTATTCTCAAACTTGTCTTTCGCTAAGTTTTCACAAATTCGCTGCAATATTTCATCAAATCCTTTGTTGAAGTTTTAAGCCTCGTTGAACAATGTTTACAATGTATTTTTCTTTTTTTGGTATTGATATGTGCGTGAAAGAAATGGAGGAATATATGTAACATGGTCTTGTTAAGAAATGCGTGTATTATTTATACAGGGTGGTTACTGAAAAACAAAGATAACTTTTACAAACGCATGTTTCTTTAATTTTTTATTACTTTATTTGAAAATATAATTAACGGATACTTTTCAGTATTATGTGTGAAAAACAACGTCCCTCAAATGATCACCATTTTCCTACTCTTTTAAACTTTAAAAACTTTAGTTTTTCAGTGACCATCCTGCATATATGTTATCTGAAGATTCTCTTAGCATAATATAAATAATGAAACGAAAGAACACACCAAAACGAATAAAAAAAAAAAAAAAGGAAAAAAAACACGTCCTCAGGTACAGCAACTCTGGCCCGTAGAAAAATCTCGACAGAAGATTAATGAACGAGCCTAATCGTTTAACGCGGCGACAGTGTTACTCATCGGCCGTTCGTTTCGTCCGCGGTAATGTAATCGCGGGGTCTTTCTTCGCGCGGATCGCCGACGAAAGGAGCTCAAGCCAGCGAAGATAGGAAACTAGCATAAAGAGCCCTGGAGGGCGATTAAACGCTCCCTATGAAATGTTAAACGCTTGCTCGCGCGTTGAATGGGATCGCGCGCGATTGTGTGCACGCGTGATTAACGCGAGCTTGAAACTTCCCTTAATCACCGGGGCGAACACGCCCGTAATTCTCTCGCTCTATCCTCGATCGAACGAGTTTTGGTGATCGATTATTATTCCACGTTGCTTTGTTTTCTCTTCTCTCTGTCCGATTGCTGTCGGGGCAAATTGACCGGCGAAGGGGAGGGTAATTTTAGGATAATTTTAGTATGAAAGTATGTTTGACTGACTCTGAGTGTCGGCTCGTTCATCTTCCGCTTGCTATGCGTTTTAACTAATGTTTCTGTTCTGAGCAATTTTATTATTATATATTTATTATATTTTATTATTGTATATCTATTATATTTTATCATTATATATTTATTATATTTTATTATCAAATATTTGTTATATTTTATTATTATATATTTATTATATATTTATTATAATAAATATATTTTATTCTTATATATTCATTATATTTTATTACCATATATTTGCTATATTTTATTCTTATACATTTATTATATTTTATTATCATCTTCCGCTCGTTCATCTTCCGCTTGCTATGCGTTTTAACTAATGTTTCTGTTCTGAGTAATTTTATTATTATATATTTATTATATTTTATTATTGTATATTTATTATATTTTATTATTATATATTTATTATATTTTATTATTGTATATTTATTATATTTTATTATTATACTTTATTATATATTTTATTATATACATTATTATATATTTATTATATTTTATTTATTATACTTTATTGTTATATATTTATTATAATAAGTATATTTTATTCTTATATATTTATTATATTTTATTATCAAATATTTGTTATATTTTATTCTTATATATTTATTATATTTTATTATCAAATATTTGTTATATTTTATTATTATATATTTATTATAATAAATATATTTTATTCTTATATATTCATTATATTTTATTATCATATATTTGCTATATTTTATTCTTATACATTTATTATATTTTATTATCATATATTTGTTATATTTTATTATTATATATTTATTACATTTTATTATCACATATTTATTATATTATATTATCATATATTTGTTATATTTTATTATTATATATTTATTACATTTTATTATCATATATTTATTATATATTTATTATATTTTATTATTTATTATATTTATTAATACTTGACGGACCGTCAAAGTCAGAAAAATTGAAAAACCAGGGAAACTGGAATGCGAGGAACAGGAAAAAGTTTCAAGAAAAAATCGTTCAAGTGTGTAAAAACATATCTGCAAGGTCATTTTTAACAATTTGATAGTACACCACGGTTAGAAGATTATGCTCTATATATTCTCATATGATGCTCTATATAAATGTATTTGTAATAATATTATTGAATTAGTTATTTCTTGAGACATTGCAGCTGATAAGAATATAAATTTTGTTTGTCTGATCTATATAGTGTTTTGTATAAGAAGATAAACTAAATAACAATGTAGTTTAAAATTCGAATAATGAACGAGTTGCATCATATTGTATATATATTAGACACATTCGTTGTAATATATAAAATTAATGTAATTTATTAATGTAACCGTTTAGTTTATCACTGCTTATACAGGAAAGCTGTTTATGTTAGACAAACAAAATTTATAATATACTCGTATTAAAAGAATAATTATATCAAAGAACTTCATTATACGAATACTCTAATTCAAATATTTAATAGTCTAATGGAATACTTGTGGTAAACTATTCATACGTATCATGTATGTATTAAATATGTTTGTTGTATTTTTATACATATATAATATATGTAATAATTATACATATAATACATGTATCTTTCATATTTTCTGGAAGAATTCATTAAAATCCAAGATGTAAGATTTTATTAAGAAATGATTATGAAAGCAACATGGAAACCAACGTAATTAAAAAACAAAGGATTACATTCAATTTCGTAACGCATATTCATTGTATTATTATATTATTATTTTATTGCATGGATGTTGATTTAAGAACTATTCGATATATTCAGTAAGTTGAAGAAAGAAACAAGTGAAGTAAATTTTTCCTGGTAAATCAAGTTAGTATCGTTTAGCAATAAGAAAAAACATTAATTACCTCCTCTATCCACTTTGTACTGAAATTGTACTAAACTATAACCATAAACTAGAACTTTGTTGATTATGGTAATCGCAATCAACTTTGTCGATTATGGTAATCGGAAGTAAATCACGCCTCGCAACTTTGGTAGTTTTGTTGAAAACTCAAATTACAGCTGGATTTATGGGCTCCAATCAGGCTAGAAATTTAACCGGAACTTTCAAGTACTAGACTATCTGAAATGTTAGTTGATACGTCGTCAATGATTCGGTTATTATTGATTATTGCTGAGAGTAATGATTCAACGCAAAGGGAAATTATAAATTATCTTGAGAACAGTAATATTTCACCGTTGCTATTTTAATTCGAGGACAATGCTTTTAATCGCGTCATTGAAACTTTCATGTGTTTCTCGTAAAGAAACGCGATTTTGGATATTGTTTTGTAACTTTCGGAAAAGTTACAAAGAACAAAGTTATAAAGTTATAAGGTACAAAATATTTCACATTATTAAATAATTGTAGTTTTAAAATTATTCGAAGTGCAAAGAAAAAAAGTTTCGTGGGACGAAATTAAGTAATCTAGCACGGCACGTGATAATATATTACTTAACAATAGTGCACAAGTTTAACGTGTAATATAATGCATAATAGTCTGTTACAATGGGTACTAGTATAACACATGACTTTTTGAAAATTAACTACAACTTTTTAAATTTAAAACTTAGTTAAAATTTAAATTTTTAATTTCACATTTTAAATGAAATTATGTATATTTATATTTATATGTTATTTTATCTAACTTCTAAGAAGGGAATATAAATGAAATTTTTCTGATGTTGAAAAAGTTGAGTGACGTATTTAAAAAGTTCATATTTTACGGATCATATTTTTACGAAAATTCAATTATAATTAAAGCCGTGATTAAAATTCAGTTTGACGTATAATGTATCTTATAAATTTCTTCGTTTGTTCTAAAAATTATCAAATATAGGAAAAATAATTTTATTGTTTCTATGTTTTTATTTTGTTATTGTTAAAGAAAACACATTCTAAAAAATACACTAATGCTAATATCACATTTCTTAAAATAAAAATAAAAATAAAGATCATAAAAGATTAAGTAACTTGTAAAATAAGAACAATCGTTAAGAACATTTTTGTTCATTTGATTCGTAAAAAACTATTTTTATTTTGCTGATAATAGAACGCACAAGTGATTTTAATTTCATTACGCGATATAAAATCTAAAAATTACATGCTTTTATTACGATGTATTTTTCTACGTGTAAAAAAGCAGTTGCAACAGTTAATGCCAAAGTTAAAGCGGTATTGAGTGTGTTATTAATTAGGAAATAACATTAATTTAACATCACTGCTCTGCATGCAGTCCGAAGGGAAATAATTACGATTTATTTATAATTTAAGTCTGTAATTAATTGTTTAAAGAACTAAATTGAAATTGCAATTAAAAATTATACAATTTCTGTAATTATTTAATTGTTTCAAATATTTCTCTTTCTCTTTTGTTTATTTTAGTAGAAAATGCAGTAAGAATTTTCTTTATTAACAATTTTTACTTACGTTGATTCTTTATTGACAATTTTTACGTTTTCACGTAAATATCCTGATTTTAAATGTACAATCAGAAATATTAAAATAGAACAAAGAGAGGAATATTAATTCTCAAGTATAATATCGTTGATTTACAGATGCTTGGAATAATTTATGTTAGATAACTGAAATTTTTGATGCTTTCCTCTACATTTTAAAAATTTCCTTCATTGACAATTCTTTATTTATTATATATTTAATATATTATTTTATGTTTATTATATATTTAATATATTATATATTTATTAAAATATTTATTATATATTTATTAAAACTGTCTTGATTGAGAATCTGTATTAATCGTCAAACGGTATCATTGGATCGTAGATGCCAGTAACAATTTGTATTGAATTACTAAAATTTTTATTACTTCGTTTTATCACATATTCTTCGTAACGGAGATTCGCAACGAAAATCCATTGAAATAGAAAAATTCTTAAATTGAACAACTTAATCCTGAATTATTTGCAAAGGTTGCCAAAGTGTTTGAGTTAATATTTATATACTTTGTAACGCAATATATTTTAATCTCCCGTGTCCCGATGAATTTTTGCAAAAGCACGCTTACTATTTATATCCCTCGTATATAATCACGTTCTCCTTTATGCAAAATCTGTCCTATATTTCACATATTTATTGCCGTTTCGCGTAATATTATTATGCAGGGTGAAATGAATTCTGCTGCATGTACAAATAGGCGTATTTAAATCGGGGGGCTATACGTCTCGGTTGTTCATGGACGCATGAAAAGGTCTTTCAGCAGGAATTTTTATTATCGGAGAGGAAAGGGAGAAATACTCCCCGAGGGGAACAAAACTTTCAACGAAATTACTTTTTTCCAAAATTAAAAGGTATAATTATTCAAATTCTCTTCTTTTTGCGTTTTATTCAAACAGAGAGAGAGAGAGAGAGAGAGTCCTAATAACATGAAAAAATATATTACATTGCTCTAATTAAGTATCCTTCTGTTCATCTCATTAATAAAATGAAAAATTACAAATGATTGGTTAAATTAAATTAAATCAGGTATACAGAGTGAAAGAGAGGATTACGTTAGTAGGTACACAGATATATGTATACGTTACATAAAATTCTTGTGAATTCAAATTTCGCCATTATTTAACTTAACCCTTCCTATCTATGTCGACTAAACCAATAAAATTTGTATTAACTAGAGAGAATAATTGTTTCAAGATACTAGAAAACAGGTTTGGACACATTATTTATAAAAAAATTGTTATTCAAATAATTTAAATAATACATTTACGTTACTTGGAATAATCTAATGTTATTTGACAAGGCTAATTATTTGATTGTTTCAAGATACTAGAAAACAGGTTTGGACAAATTATTTATAAAAAAATTGTTATTCAAATAATTTAAATAATACATTTACGTTACTTGGAATAATCTAATGTTATTTGACAAGGCTAATTATTTGATTGTTTCAAGATACTAGAAAACAAAGTTTGGACAAATTATTTATAAAAAAATTGTTATTTAAATAATTTAAATATTTAAATAATACATTTACATTATTTGGAATAATCTAATGTTATTTGACAAAGCTAATTATTTGGTTGTCTGTTGTTATTAAATAAAGCAATATATTTTATTTTATGTTTGTTCTCTGATTTGGAGCCAACATAAAATTACGTAGTTCTTTCTCAAATGAGAATAATAAATTAAATCCCAACTAAATAAATTTGCTAGAAAACACGCGATTCAATGATAATGTTGTAGCAATGATCTTTGAAACTACCACCTACCCTTAAACGATCAATTAATAAATATAAATTTTATCTTGAAATGTTGCTAAAATTTACTTGTCCGTGCAACTTTAGAAATTCCCCGTAGAAGGGTTAATGGGTGACAGGCTAACTGTGGTATCTAATACAGTTAGGGGTTCCGCGTGAATAGTCAGGCAAGCAAGTCCTCTGCTTCGTATACCCGGAACACCCGAAGCTGAAATAGCTGAACCAACAGTATTCG
Source organism: Frieseomelitta varia (assembly GCF_011392965.1). Classification (NCBI taxonomy): domain Eukaryota; kingdom Metazoa; phylum Arthropoda; class Insecta; order Hymenoptera; family Apidae; genus Frieseomelitta; species Frieseomelitta varia. The sequence goes on from NW_025109428.1 coordinate 677,868, forward strand.
ACTACTGTATACATTAGTTAATTAAAGCGAGACTGGGTCATAAAATGTGTGTACGTATGTACGATGAGTTTACACAATATAGATGTTATAAACCTTGCCTGCGATACCGAGCGTACGTATTTTCAAAATCATTATTCCTGAATTCGAGTTCTGAAGCTTTTCAATGATGATTTTTCCTCAATTTTCGTAAGGCATGTATCTAGAGATTCAATGTTCAAACTTTATCTATAAGGAAGATAAAAATCTCGTATAGCAAAAAGTTTATAAATGAATAGGTCGTGACAAAAGTATGACAGTGTATATATTGTACACTTTTATAATTTTATTATGACATTACGATATATTATAATATAATATAATATAATACAATAGAATACAATACAATAGAGTAGAATAGAATAGAATACAATACAATACAATGCAATACAATACAATATAATACAATATAATAGAATAGAATAGAATAGAATACAATACAATACAATACAATACAATGCACTACAATACAATACAATACAATACAATACAATACAATACAATACAATATAATATAATATAATATAATATAATATAATATAAT